>NW_011495023.1:13795978-13797543 GCF_000754665.1 Bison bison bison
CAGGACCCCCCCAGCCCCCCGGCCATGAAGCCCAGAAGTTGATGGCTCCAATCACACACAGAGAGCTTCCCATTGCCTTTTAGCACTTAATACTTAAATAGGAATGAAGAGTCAAGGGTCAGTAGACATTTAGGCAAACATCCAATGTAAAAGTCAGAGACCAATGTAATAGGAAAGAGGGACTTGAAGGAGACTGACTCCCAAAAGAGCAATAAAACGTTTCAAAATGATGATTAATATATTTGATATACATAATACAGTCTAAAGAACAAGGATAGAATATAAATAATTACAGATACACATGTACTCAAAACCTTTGTCATCCATGCCTACGTCCTTAGAGAGCCACAAGAGCACGAGCCTTACCTCAAAGAGGAAATTAACCAAGAATGGGAAACGCTCATTATCATAAAGCCAGGTATCCTGTCCAGGAGATGCATGAAGAAACTTGCAAATAAGAAGATGAAAGGAAATGTGGGCATGGCAGTAGGAATCAGACTTGCAGCTGATGGGCAAAGGCCCAAGGAAGATATTTCTAAGGAAAATGAATGGAGCCGATAGAAGTGTTTTATCATATAAGGTGGGGATATACACCTGGAGTGTGGAACGTGTGGAAGAATTAGTGACCAAAAAGCCTTTGACTCTGTGGATCACAACAAACTGTGGAAAATTCTTAAAGAGATGGGAATACCAGACCATGACCTGCCTCCTGACAAATCTGTATGCAGGTCCAAAGCAACAGTTAGAACTGGACATGGAACAACAGACTGGTTCCAAATCTGGAAAGGAGTATGTCAAGGCTGTATATTGCCACCCTGCTTATTTAACATATCCAGAGTATATCATGCGAAATGCCAGGCTGGATGAAGCACAAACTGGAACCAAGACTGCTGGGAGAAATATCAATAACCTCAGATACGAAGATGACACCACCCTTATGGCAGAAAGTGAAAAACAACTAAAGAGCCTCTTGAAGAAAGTGAAAGAGGAGAGTGAAAAAGTTGGCTTAAAGCTCAACATTCAGAAAATGAAGATCACGGCATCTGGGCCCATCACTTCATGGGAAATAGATGGGGAAACAGTGGAAACAGTGGCAGACTTTATTTTCTGCAGGCTCCAAAATCACTGCAGATGGTGACTGCAGCCATGAAATTAAAAGACACTTGCTCCCTGGAAGAAAAGCTATGACCAACCTAGACAGCATATTAAAAAGCAGAGACGTTACTTTGCCAACAAAGGTCTGTCTAGTCAAAGCTCTGGTTTTTCCAGTGGTCATGTATGCATGTGAGGGTTGGACTATAAATAAAGCTAAGCACCGAAGAACTGATGTTTTTGAACTGTGGTGTTGGAGAAGACTCTTGAGAGTCCATTGGACTGCAAGGATATCAAATCAGTCCATCCTAAAGGAAATGAGTCCTGAATATTCATTGGAAGGACTGATGCTGAAGTTGAAATTCCAATACTTTGGCCACTTGATGTGAAGAACCAACTCATTGGAAAAAACCCTAATGCTGGGAAAGATTGAAGGTGGGAGGAGAAGGGGACAACAGAGGATGAGGTGGTTG
>NW_011495023.1:13797643-13812818 GCF_000754665.1 Bison bison bison
CACCGACTTGATGGACATGAGTTTGAGTAGGCTCCAGGAGTTGGTGATGGACAGGGAGGCCTGGCATGCTGCAGTCCATGGGGTCACAAAGAGTCGGACACAACTGAGCAACTGAACTGAACTGAACATAGAAAACAACACACACACAAAACTATGAAAGTGTAAAACAGGACACAATTATTACTTGGAAAATCAAAAGCAAATGCTACCAGAGCACAATACTTCATTTAAGTGGGACTGATGTTTTCATAGTCATATTAATGTAAACCCTGAGTAACAATTTAAACAAAATCGGTGACAGGAGTATTTGGGGAAGTAGTTGGGGTGGTAATTGAGTTGTGAGTACCCCCATATACATTTGTGGTGATCCTGGGGTGGTTTTTGAAGACAGTTAAATCCTCATCTTCCACAGTTGGATGTGGATAATGTCTAAGACAAAAAAAAAAAAAGAAGAAGTAGGAGCATAGGAATATTATTTTGAAATAATGACATAAATATCAAAAGATGTAGCTGAAAGAGTAGAAAAGGGTGCCTTTGGCATTTATTATTCAGAGATGGGGAAATGACAAGCAGGACATGATTTAGAATTTGTGGTTGATGCTGTACATTTTCTTTTATTATTTGAGCTTTGAAACTATGACTCTTCTAATTATCTTTCCTGTAGGGCATGTGAATACTCTGCTGGTAAGATTTCTAATGATTATGTTTCAATATGATCTCAAAGGAAAAAAGACTTTTAGCATAAACCTCAAAATTTTAGTAATGGTTGTGTGGGATTCCAAGTATTTTTATGTTTTTTTAGTTTCTCAGCTCTACAAAAATTATTCGATAGCATTCACTGTATTTATATTGAGAAAAAATTGATGAAAATTAGTATAGAAATGAATTTCTGTCACCTAAGTACATAAGAAAATGCTTCAAAATATGGTATAGTGGGAGTGGTTAAATTTTTTTCTACTTCATTCTTGTTTCTGTATTATTCCTTCAACAAGAGGAAGAATGTTCCTTCAAAAATAAGCAAGCTTGGTCCAAAATTTCCTGGCTTTCAAATAAGAGAAAAGACGCTGGGCTCCATAATTCTCAATATTTGACAGAAGACAACATTTTGGTCCTTCAGATATTAGATCTAAGAATCAAAATCTGAAGTTTGAATATGATTATTTTAGGGCGATACAAACAGAGTAACATACAGTGATGTTTCATATTTTTGAAATTCACTATCCAGCAGGAGACAATGAAATGAAAACAAAGGTGGCTCATTTTTAAAAAGGAACGTGACAGTCCTTTAACTATTGATTGATTCAGCAATTGCTGTGTTTGTTATGAGTGAGTCACTGGGGATTCATCAGGGAACGAACCTAAGTGCACATCCCTGTGAGCTGCGCTTACATTCTAGTCTGGGCAGCAGACAATATACAAACAAATAAATACGTGGACTGTGAGCTGTTGTGAAGTGCTGTGAAACCAGTAATGCAAGAAAAGGACCAGGCCAGAGTGGGGTGGGGTCTATTTAATGAAGGTACTTAGGGAAGGCTTCTCAGATCTAGTCATCTGAGCAGACCCCTGAATGGACCAAGGGCGTGAACGAGCGAGAAGGAGCATTCCAGGCAGAGGCAACAGTACATGGGAAGCGGTTACACGGACATGGTAGCCCAAATCAAGGAACAGAAAGGAGGCCAGGGTGGCTGGAGAGGAGGGGAATTTGAAATAAGAACATGGATAAGAGAAGGAAGGGGCAGCAGATAACGTACAGCCAGTTGGGCCATCGTGAAGACTACGGATTTCCCTCCAAGTGAGATAAAAGGTCATTAGATGATTTTCAAGGAAAGCAACATGGCCTGATTTAGGTTTAAACTCATCACACGGGCTGCTGTGTTGAGATGCAGAGAGACAAGGGTGAAAGTAGGGAGACCAAGTGGAAGTTATTGAAATAAATCTGAATGAGTAGTGACGGTGGTGGTTGTGGATGTAAGGAGAAGTAGTTAGTTTCTGGATTTCTTATAAAGATGCAGCGAACAAGACTTGCTTATGGATGCAGTATCAGGTGAGAGAGAAAGGACTTTAAAACAGACATCAAGGCTTTGGACCTGAGCAACCACAAGTCTAGAACAGTTATTTAGTGAGATAACAAAGACTGGAGAAAGGGAAAGTTGGGTGTAGAAATATACTAATATTCATCTATAGTTAATATAGTATACATACATATATGTGTCATTTCACAGTTTACACTCAGGGACTTCATTTGCTTTCTTAATCTCAAAGCTGGGCTTGGCAACCTCAGGACATCTGCCAGCAAACAATAATTAGGCAGGACCATCCATCTGCTTAAAACTTTTGGTGGTGGCTTGTTCTGTCGCTCTAGTCCCAGTTAGTTATTTGCTACCCAAAGTCCTAACTTTTCTGTTTACGCAGGTTTTCCATATGTAATGATCATTTGCTTTAAAATTTATCCTGCCCATGACCCTGACATAGGCTGAGATAACTGTCTCCTAAAACAGCTTTTACAAATATTTTGGCCAACATTTATTGTGACTTTGTTTTATCTAAAACACTTAGAACTTGTGTGAGATACAGTTGCACGCAGGGGAATATTCCTGACCTAGTTTTCTGACTGTGATTTACGGGGTCAATAAGCTCCTTAAACAATGGACTATAACATCCCTGGCTGCAGGGGACACTTACTGTCACATGCTCACTGCTGCACAATGGATGGGGTTCCAGCCTCAGGCTGTCAAAGGTGAGGGTGACCCTCCTCCCTTCCTGCACGGTGATTCGCCACTCACACATCCAGCCATGAGGGTTAGGGCTCCGGTAGTTGGGAGAAGTGAATGTTCCAGAGGGGCCCTGGAGATCCCCACCACACGCTGAAGGGAAAACAAAACAAAAACAAGAGAACTTCCAATCTGATCCCATAAAGAATGTTCTCAAAAATAAAGCATTTTTTTAAATTGCCCCACTGGACAAAATTATTGCTCTTATTTATTACTGTAAGTATGCGAGGGCTGTTTCTGATATTTAATACTTAATCTCTGCTTCCATGGATCATAGGGCTTCCCTGGTGGCTCAGCTGGTAAAGAACCCGCCTGCAATGCGGGAGACCTGGGTTTGATCCCTGGGTCAGGAAGATCCCCTGGAGAAGGGAATGGCAACCTACTCCAGTATTCTTGCCTGGAGAATTCCATGGACAGAGGAGCCTGGTGGGCTACAGTCCATGGGGTCACAGAGAGTTGGACATGACTGAGCGACTAACACTTTCATTTTCTTTCATAGATTATATTGATAGTTCACTGGCAGCTGTTTGTCATCATGACTGAAGAACTATGAGAGACCAGTAAGCGTAGTAACCATCAGAGTCTGAAAGCAGAAGGCTAAATGATCATCCAGTTTTTTCATGACAAGGTTTTTATTTCACCTGAGCTTGTCAGGGAGTTTGGAACACAAATTCTAAATGACTGGAGCAATAAAGGACTGGCCTTCTTCAGATGAGATGTGGTGAAGGCCCTTGCCTCCTCACACCCTCTCAGCATTAGATCCTTTGTAGCACTGATTGCATTTGTGACTTTTCATTTATTGGTGTGACTATCTGATTACTGTCTACCTCCCGCTAGGCTACTGAGGTTCAAGGAGCCATGGGCCATGGTGTCTTGTCCAGCTTATTTAACACCAGTGCCTAAGTAGAGTGTTTATTCAGTATAGCAGCTCAGAAACATATTAATATGTATTATAGTAATACATATTATTGGATTGGCAAAAAAAAAAATTCATTCATTTTTTCCCATAATGGCTTACAGAAAAACACAAATGAACTTTTTGGCCAACCTATTATTTATATATATGTAACATGATATATGTGCATGTGTGTGTGTGTATTTTTTTAATGAATCAACAGACTTACCTTCCAAGCTGGAGTCAAACCGTAGTCTGAATCCTGAGGCAGAGACAG
Source organism: Bison bison bison (assembly GCF_000754665.1). Lineage (NCBI taxonomy): Eukaryota > Metazoa > Chordata > Mammalia > Artiodactyla > Bovidae > Bison > Bison bison. The sequence goes on from NW_011495023.1 coordinate 13,801,587, forward strand.
AGCCGTCCGTGACAAACCTGACCAAAGCAACATTGCTGGAAGTGTCTATGCTGCTGGGAATGCTGCTTCCACAGTATCTGCCCAATAAGGTACCTGTGAGAGTGAAATAAGTATGAAGCATGTATAAGTCCGGGCGTTGATTTCACTTAACCTCTACTTGAGATACTTGGCATTCCCGAAGAAAATAATAATAGATTAGACCCTGCCCAGGAAGAAATGGTGACCTCTGGCAAGAGAAGTAGGTCAAACAAGAATACAAATTGATACATTCAAATATATGAAGATGAGCGACAAAAACAGCAACCAGGTAGAACCAAGAGCATCAGCACAGCGAGGAAGGTTGGCTCAGTTGGTTGTGAAATGGTCCAAGGAGACAGAGTGGGAAGCATCCATCTCATATTATTTCCACGGTGTATCACCCTTTTTTAAAATTTAAAAAAAAAAATGGTTTTGGTTGTGCTGGGTCTTCATTATGGCACAGGCTCCTCTAGTTCCACTCCTAATGTGCGGGCTTAGTAGTTGTGCCATACAGGTTTAGTTGCTCCGTGGCATGTGGGATCTTAAATTCCTGACCAGGGATCAAACTCATGTCCTCTGCATTGCAAGGCAAATTCTTAAACACTGGACCGCCAGAGAAGTCCCAGTATATTCTCCTTTCCTCTCCTTCCCTTACAGGATGCCCCTCAAATATCTAGCTGTGGCCCCGGAAAGTCCCCTGGAAGAGGGTGCCTTCCCACACAGTGCTCTCACAGTGTGGTCCCAGGATAAGCTCTACAATGACCCCTGGGCTTTGGACACCACGGTTTCTTGGGTAAGAAATAAGCAAGAGAAATGCTGAACAGTCCATAGCTAACTGATCTGCACTTCTTTGTAAGAAACAAACTCTTTCCTTTCTTGGAAATGAGGGTATTTCAGAGGCTGAATGAGTAACAGGTGAAAACAGACACCTCCCAAAAGACAGCAGACATATTTCACTGACCAGATGTATGGTTTTCCCAGATTTCCACAAAGTCTCGTTCACAGCCAGACGAATTCTGAAGGTTGAAGCCTTCAAAGTGGATGGTGAGATAGTGTCCCAAGGGTCCCCGGAGACGCCACTCACAGAATAAGTCGTCTGTGTATGGCTGTGTTGGGTATCCGTTGCTCTCGATGACACCGCTTTGCCCTGTCACTGCTCCCCCACACGGGGCTGTAGAAAAAGAGCAATATGCTCTTACGGTTTCTTTGAAATTTAACCAGCACATTGAAAAGCTTTTCGGTGCCAAGTGAATGTAAACTGAAGTTTTAAAAATGGTGGAAATGTTTAGTTTGTGCTTCCCTTATTATACGAAATCTGCTATCCATGTACAGAGAAATGACACCACAAGTCCAATCTAATAATGGGAAAGGGAAGATGGAAAGACTGCTGAATAGCATATCCTGTGATGTCTCATGAATTCTCTCAGGACACTGTAAGAGCTACTAACTGCAAGCAGGTTTCTTTCCAGAACTAACTGATAGATTGATAAGAGCTGCCTAGCAGCCTGGGTTGTGATTCTGTAGACTGAGTTCAAGCTCAACTAGAAATGATGCTGTGGTTGATTAGTTATGCCTGTGATTTCTAGTTTATCAGATAAACGTGCTACTGCAGTGATGGGTACCTCGGGGCCTTGAAAATTACTATCCTATTATTTCTTATCAGCTGGATGTGACAGACTGAATTATATACCATTTTCCTCAGGCTATAAAAGACATATGGTATAGGCTAAATATTGTTACAACTAGGCTTTTCGAGTTTTGAGTGTATCTAATATGTTCGGTTTGTGTTCAGATCCATTAGATACTAAATTCTATGTAACTGTGACCATCTTGTAGTGAATCTTCAGGATGCATGTTTATTATTTATTTTTTAAAGGAAAGAAATCAAAACACCGAGTGAATGACTTGGTGCTAGAGATTTAGGGGAAAAACATCTCGGATTATCCATTAATGCTAAGGAAGTCAAATTCATGGTTCTAAAAACTAGCCATCTGATTGCTAAACAGTTTTACTATCTAAAGTAACATTACACATATTTTATGACAAGAGGAAGAAACTAGAATTTAACTGAATATATAAAAATTAAGAGAAAAATAAAAATATTCAAGTATTCAAAAAAGTGTTTTGAGATGGAAATTAAAGTAAAAATTTAAATTGATAAATGACTTTGTGGTTTTAAACATTCACATTCCTTACTTATATCATTAAAATAACTGTTAAAATTAGGCAGATAGACTTCTTTAAAAATGGCATGATTTTTTAAAAAGTTTTAATGCAATCATTCTGTCACTACTTTCTTATTGAATAGAAAAATGTCATTACCTATAGAATACTTGGCTTTGAATCCCACATGAGTGGGGCTGTTGTCAGAACGGAATCTCAAATACATCACCTCTCCTGAGGACAACTGACTGATGGGCAGAGATGTCCCACAAAACTTGGAAAGTATCGGTGCGTTTGAATCAGCTCCATCTCGCAACTCAAGGTAATTGGATGTACAGCTAAAGCGGAAAGAAGATTCTGCTTAATTTGTAAAGTCAATGGCTTTGACATATTTTGATAATAAAGACTTCACTTTCTCCAAGGGCATAATAAGATCATTATTTCTGTAGCACCAGATATACATCACAGCATAGACACTACAACAGAGTCTATATAAGTGGTGTGTCACTTTAGAACGCTGTCTAATATTTTTCTGAGACATAACACACTCCAGTTTGGAGCTCAAAAAAACAGGTTTTATATTTACCACACTGAAGAATATTTACTCACCTTCCACTTTCCGTTAGTCTTAGAAATGTAAAAGTCATTCTCCAATCAACCCCTTGTTGTATATTTATTTGTTTAGTCACTCAGTCATGTTCAACTCTGCAACTCCACGGACGGTACCCTGCCAGGCTTCTCTGTCCACAGGGTTTCCCAGGCAAAAATACTAGAGTGGGTCGCCACTTCCTTCTCCAGGGGATCTTGCCAACCCAGGGATCGAACCTGCATCTCCTGCATTGGCAGGCAGATTCTTTACCACTGAGACATCAGGGAAGCTCCAAAATCAACCCCGAGGCATTTCAGAACCCAAGTATTTTGTTTCACATGATGTTATGACACATTTCATGAGACATAGATGAACTCTGTTGACAGCTCTGTAAACGGAGCTTATGGAGAATCTCAGCCAGAATTCTGTGTCCATAAAAGAGGACAGGTATTTAACCAATCTTTCTTGAGAAAGTCAACCAGCCAATTAATGCTCAGTGAGGGGACAGTGGCATTATATCAAGAGTCCAGAACTGGTAAACAAAAGCTCTCGTACCTAAGCTTTGCACCACACAATCATGCACACAAGTCTATACATGCTTTTGTTAAACTAAGAGAAAGATACAGATCTTTTTTCAATCTCTTTGTGCTTAACATAGTAAGACATAAACTCTTTGGTTTGTAATCTTTAATGATTCTTATTAAACAGAGATTGGGAAATTGGACTGTCCTTATTTCCAGTCCTGTTTCTAACCCTGGTGACCCCTGGTGTCACAAATTTCCATTTGTTAAAGAGGCATTTTATCATTTATGACACCGAGTGTCAGGCTGGGCAAATAAATACTTGTCTACCAGAGACACTCTATTTTTCCTGTGGGAGGAAGAAGAGATGACATAAATCTCAGACAGCCGTCCTCCGAGTCTCATGGAGGATGTGCACAGGGTCAGGAGGAATGGTATCTGTTTACATCATCTGCTCAGCTGACGGGAGGGTGACTGGCAGGCAAGGTTTTCAGCTTGAGGTGTTAACATTTCCCTTCCCCACCCCTAGATTTCCTTAGCAGTAAATGCTGCTGAGAAAAGCAGGTGGACCAGAACCTACTGTATAGCACAGGGAACTATTTTCAATATCACGTAATAACCTATCATGAAAGAGAATGTAAAAAAAAATATATATATATATATATATAACTGAATCACTTTGCTATACATCTGAAACTAACACAATATTGTAAATGAACTACATTTCCATAAAAACTTTTAGAAAAGACAAAAAAGCAGTAGGAAACTGTTCTCAAAGGTGACAGCTAAAAATAAATACCAACTCCGGATAGCAGGAAAGTTAAACAGAGGTGACCTACTTGGGTGTTACTTCGATACTGAACTGGCCTTCAAACTGCAGTCGTATGAGTTTCCCGGGAGGAGCAGCTATAAGCCAAATGCAGTCAGCGTGCTGGGGATAATGGTCAGGGTGGTTCGGGGAGGTTACATATCCAGTAGAATCAGCATTATGGATGTAAATATTGCCCCCACAGGCTGTCAGGAAATACAGGGAAATCAGTCTACAGTCTGGAGAAAGAGGACGCAGGCAATGGCCACCTTCATTTAAAAAAGTCTCTCTCTGTATTTCCGATCTCAATTTCCTTTCATCTGAAATCATCCTCTTCTTTTTAAGCAAATACATTTTGAATTTGCTATCAAGGGAGCTACCACATGTGTTCTTTTTTAATTTGCTAAACCATATATTCTCAGCATAAATTTCACTCCTTCTTAAAGCCAATAAATTATGCAGTGGTTTGGTGGTTTGGACAGTGTGAAACCCTTTGTAAATGTTCAATTAATAAATTAAAATATCAATTAATCTAGTGACAAAGAAAGCATCAAGCACAGGGACACAGAAATCTCATCAACCATATAGAAGGATGTTCTTGGAGGCTGATGGTGTAGAATGAGGCTAATTTGATGCCAAAAGTTGTTCACTGAATAACATGTGTTAAAAGCTGAGAAACAAGAGTGGCAAAGAAGTAGGTGTGGTGGAAAGACAGGGAAGTAGAGCTGACTATAGTTGGGGGAGATGCTTGAATCAGAAAGTTGAGATCAACAAGAGTGATCATATTGCAACCAGTTTTGAAATCTTAAAAGACTTTTAAGTCTAATATTAAGGCAGAAAGATGGGGAAGTGGTGATAACCAATGGTGATAACCATTCTTTCATGAATAGAGGACCCACAAAGCAATGATAGAATTATAGTGTTTGCAAATAGACCCTTAGTGTATATGAATTCCCACTAAATATTGACTTTGAAAATATAATTCAAGACTGAGTCTACCTGGGTAAAGATGGAAAAGCAGAGTTCTGGGTCTACTTACTAAACACAAGGCACTAGGACTCTGTAAAGTCTCAGGACCTTGTGAAATCCTGACCATCATAACTCAGCAGCAAAGCTGAGCGTGGAGACAGCGAGGGACAAGAAACTCGCTGCCTGGAAGGTGGTGCTGCTGGTGTCACAAAGCTGTGCTGTTAAAAGCTCCCTCCAAGCACCAGAGTTATGTGTGCTGGGAAGAGAGGAAAGGATGTTCCTGGTGGTCATGGAACCTGCTGGAGGGATGAGATCATTTTCTATGTCAGCTGGTGGATATTTATTTCCTCTCCTCTCCCCATTTCCTTAGAGGAGGAAATTATGCTGATGTTTTAAATTCTCATACTTTCAAGAATGTGCCATAAAACATACGGCTTCATTTAGATGAATATATATTTTGAAATATATCCAGGAATATGAGACTGAGGTCATAGGATTAAACTGAAATTAGAATTATCTCATTTTAAGGGACCAAAGACTCACTCTCTACTGACACTGCTCCCTCTTTTTTTTGAAGCTTGTTTACTTATTTATTCAATTAAATGTTATCTAAAGTAAATGTCACAAAAATCAAATCATTACAGCAGAATTAAATACAATTACAATCAAGTGTAATTAAGTCAGACCATTACTGTACTATATAATTAGATGGGTAATAATAGAATCAAAGGACTGTACATTCATCTAAAAAGAAGCATACAAATGATTATAAAACAATGTAATTATCATACTTACAAGGTTTCTGTAACCAAATATAACTTATGACCAGACATTTTATAATGGAAAAGTATAGGGAATTTCAGGGATCACTAAGATCAGCTCAATTTATACTCATGTAAAAGTTCATTCATTTTCTTGTACAATCTAAGCCTCACCTTACTTATCTAGAGAATGGAAACAATGAAAAGATGTAGTCATGATGAGGTAGCAATTGTATCCAGCACAAAGTAAGTGCCTGATAATAGGTAGCTATTCCTAATAACATCATTATTCTTAGTTCAGGGAAAAAAAAAAAAAAAACTAGATATTTTTTCCTGAAATCTAAACAAGGAAGACCAAGCAATTTCAGGAAAAGTACAGACAAAATTCTCAGTGAAAACACTTACCCAAACTCTTTGCCTCGTATGTGATCTTAAATCCTTGCCCTTCATTACTATTATCAGAAATAAATTGAACAAACATTTGATTATCCGAAGTGAACAGAGTGGATGAAGGGTGACTGCCACAAAAACGACCATTTCCTCCATGGGGACCCAAGGGTGGAGAAGAAAGATCAGGTCCATTTTTGAGCTGGAAAGACAAATCAAAATTGCACAATTACCTTCATACTGATGAAGACAAGGTAAACAGGTTTTATCAACTTACAGCCCAAAAGGAAAAATATCATCATTTGTTATGAAGTGTATAGAAAAAGTAATTAGAAAAAGCAGCAAAAAAGACCTACCACCAAGTAATCCCCCTGGTTGCAAGAGGAGTCTCTGTTTAGAATCTGGAAGGGCTGTTCAAAGTGGACAGCAATGGTCAGGCCACTCTGGACCTGGACATGCCAAGAGCAGTTGAGATTTGGTGTGTAGGTCTCGGGGTACCTGGGTGATGTGATAATTCCCCGGTCTGCATGCAAGTATCCACCACAACCTTGCCAAGAAGAAACAAAGATTGCATTTAGATAACATTTGCAACTGGATTTTGATGCTTTTTCTGTTTGTCTTGAGAATTCTCAAAGTGTAGGCAATAGAAATGTGGTTTGAAACTCACTTGGGACCAAAATGTTGGAAACAATGAGCACAAGTATGGATGGAGCACATGCTCCTGGGTCCTCATTGTGCTTTTGTTAGTAAGATAGGGATGTAGAAGTCAGCAGTAGAGACAATTCCCTTAACTTTCATGAAGCCTCCTTTACAGACAAGTCAGACACACAGCAAACACAAATGTAATATGTGAGGTGGTGATAAGTTTACAAAGATGAATTGGGAGTGGGAAAATGGAATTTTATTGTCTGGAGTAGTTAGAGAAGGCCACGTAACTGTGGTTATATCTGAGCAGAGATCTGACAGAAACGGGAGCTCAACATCCTAAGTGAAGTCAGGCATTTGCCAGCTATCAGGGACCGACTGGAACATCAGTGAGTGAGTGCAGAGGGCTCACACCACTAGCTAAAATGCAGCAGTGGAAATTTACCTTAGGTCCATCTAATTCCAAAGCCCATTGTCCTAAACCATTCCACAGCCAGCCCCCCTTGACTGTAAGGGTGATCATTTATTTTCAATTGCTCCCTACTCTCTAATAACCATACATAATAGTGGGGGAAATGTTCATGTTTAATGTCTAGATTGATAATCTACTTTAAAATTATGTTTTTCAGTTACAAATATGGGAATCTTCAGATCCTGCACATTCTGTAGGCTACTTCTTTAACTTTAATCCAGTCTGGGCTGAAAATGATGGTTGGACTTCACATTTTGTCAAGCATTCAAATTCTTGATCACACTCCACATGACAGCCTCCCATATCCTGTGCATCTTCTTGGACTCTCCAAATTCATACTTCAAGAGCAGCAAACTCTTCCTGCCAACCTTTAAATGAATCATTTCAACCAAGGGATTTACAACGATTTCTCCTATATTACTTGACTGGTTATTTCTTAGACTGAGGATAGCTCTGACTTATTGCTCCTCTGCTGTGTTATGGATATGCACTGTCTTCTGGTTCCAGCCATCACCTGGGCTGAAATATTGCTTGAGACATCTTCCTCTTAGACTTACTATGGAGAGAAGTTGTCCCACCCAGAAAACTGAAGGCAGAGGATCCTTCTGTACAATGTGACCGGTTTTTTTTTGTTGTTTGTTTTTTTGATCAGGACTTAGTACGTGACATCAGGATAACCCCTCCTCCCCAGAGGCTAGGCAGAGACTTGTGCACTCTGACTTACAATCTGTGTCTTGGCATTGAAAAACGAGCAGAGTATGTTAGAGAGACAGCAAGAGATAGGTGAGGTGAGATGAAATGAATTAGAACAAATTAAGAGAATATATTACTCTTGTGAAAGGACGCATTAAAGCCTGCCCCAGTTACACTGAAGTCCGAGGTGAAGTGGATCACCATGTACTCTCCAGTTGACCGGATGGGTCCGGGGACCTCCCTGCCGCAGAGAACGGCTAGCTCCTGGGCCATGCTGTTGTCTCCTATGACCAAGGAAAGGAAATGTCAGTGTGACAACATGCTGTCTTATGAGTCACCTCCACAACTTATTTACAAAACAGAAAGAGAGAAACAGATGTGGAAAACAAATTTGTGGTTACCATAGGGGAGTGGAGAGGAATAAATTGGGAGATTGGGATTAACATATATACACTACTATATATAAAACAGATAATCGATAAATATCTACTATTAATACATAGCAAAGGGAATTCTACTCAATACTCTATAATTACCTATATGGGGAAAGAATCTTAAAAAGAGTGAATATACGTATACGGATAACTGATTCACTTTACTGTACACCTGAAACTAATACAACATTGAAAATCAACTGTACTCCAATGAAAAACATTTTTAAAGAATCGGCTCCACCACCAGTGCAACCCAGCAGAAGCACCTCGTACATTATTCTCAAAACACCCCCATTCCTAGGAGACAACGAGATTATCAGATACAGGTACACTCCAGGGGTTACATCATCGTGGTTTGCAGTGGGGCTGCCTGCCTTTTTCTTTACACTTTAATAATGACTTCTTTGCCAGTTCCACTGCCTTTCCAAACACTGGTTGACAGTTCTTCCTGGAACTAAAACTCAAAACAAGATGTGGGGTTGGGAAGTAATTGAGGACCAGTGCTGATGTGTGCATCAGACACTAAACTAAGCTATTCTGACTGCTGAAGGTCAAGTACCCAAAAAACAAAACATTTGATTCTTCATCTCCAGATCCAGTGCTAGTGTTATAAGGTCATTTGCCCAGAAGTGTGCCTTCACCTTCAGAGGGTTTCTCTTTTTCCTTTTCATTTCTTGGTTGCTCATTGTTTGTTCTGCCATTAAATGAACACACTTCTGTCCATGTGCAGAAGATGAAAAAAAGCTAGCATCAGCAAGTGTGCACTCCAGAAACACCACTGAGGACTGGGTCACCCCATGGCCCTTTTCCCTTTGGCTTCTCTCAATTTTAAATGTTGATCAAAACAGCTGTTTCAGTTAAAGCCTGAATGGAGCAAAGGGGATTATAACAGACTTGGATGCCTTGACTGGGAAAATACATTGCTTTTTTCCCCTAAGGCATAGAATTAATGATTTCAAACTTAAAAAATACATAAAAATAGAATGTAAGACATGAGCAAATCGACCCTTTCACTCAACTAGCAAAATGATTCTTTTTTGACATTGACTACAACCTAAAACTCACACATTACTAGCTAGTTTAGAAAACAAGTTCCCGAATGTAGTGGCACAGCTATAAATACGTGGCGTTCTTTAGAGGAGTTCTGACTTCTGGTAACTATGCATTATTTTATCATTCAGAAGTTTATCTGTAATTCCTCTTGCATTTTTATCTTCATTATACTGGTTTGCTATATATTTCAGCCCAAATCTGTTGACTTAATTTCTGATTATCTGCATCAGAAAATTTTGAAGCTTTATTTCATAAGTGTATATTTTATCTTTCGGTGAGACTGAGCTGGGTCTATTGACTTTCATTTTTTTTCTAAGGAAAGAATTTAAAAAAAGAAGGAAAGATGATACTTCCTCTGGGCAATGTGCTTACAGGAGACTTTTGATAGGAAAAAGGTAGAAAGTTATGGCTTACCATCTAAACACATTTATATGATTGACCTGAGTCTTCACCTTCTGCCCTACAGCGGGAAAGCAAAGACGCTCTGCCATTTGATTTTTCCTCACTATAAATAGCAGGGGGTGGTCTATGGTTGAGTAGATACAGGAGACACAAAAATGCACATTAGACACCTGTGGACCAACAGCAAATATACTTGTTTGGTCCAAAAAAAGGCTATGAAGCATTTTTCATTAATTGCCAAAATTTAATAACTAGGAAATTCATATAAAACTCTATGCTTCTTGCATCTTTTCGGAAATAAAACCCATAATGCTGAGCCTGCACTATTAGTTCAGTTCAGTTCAGTCACTCAGTCATGTCCGACTCTTTGTGACCCCATGAACTGTAGCACATCAGGCCTCCCTGTCCATCACCAGCTGCCAGAGTCTACACAAACCCGTGTCCACTGAATTGGTGACGCCATCCAACCACCTCATCCTCTGTCGTCCCCTTCTCCTCCTGCCTTCAGTCTTTGCCGGCATCAAGGTCTTTTCAAAGAGTCTGTTCTTCGCATCAGGTGGCCAAAGTATTGGAGTTTCAGCTTCAGCATCAGTCCTTCCAATGAATATTCAGGACTCATTTCCTTTAGGATGGACTGATTTGATATCCTTTCAGTCCAATGGACTCTCAAGAGTCTTCTCCAACACCGCAATTCAAAAGCATCAATTCTTTGGCACTCAGCTTTCTTTATAGTCCAACTCTCACATCCATACATGATTACTGGAAAAACTATAGCTTTGATTAGATGGACATTTGGCAGCAAAGCAATGTCTCTGCTTTTTAATATGCTGTCTAGGTTGGTCATAACTTTTCTTCCAAGGAGTAATAGTCTTTTAATTTCATGGCTGCAGTCACCATCTGCAGTGATTTTGGAGCCACAAAAAATAAACTTTGTCACTGTTTCCACTGTTTCCCCATCTATTTGCCATGAAGTGATCGTACCAGATACCATGATCTTAGTTATCTGAATGTTGAGTGTTAAGCCAACTTTTTCACTCTCCTCTTTCACTTTCATCAAGAGGCTCTTTAGTTCTTCTTCGCTTTCTGCCGTAAGTGTGGTGTCACCGCATACCTGAAGTTATTGATATTTCTCCCAGCAATCTTGATTCCAGCTTGTGCTTCATCCAGCCCAGCATTTCTCATGATGTACTCTGCATACAAGTTAAATAAGCAGGGTGACAATATACAGTCTTGACATACTCCTTTCCAGATTTGGAACCAGTCTGTTGTTCCATGTCCGGTTCTAACTGTTGCTTCCTGACCTGCATACAGATTTCT
>NW_011495023.1:13812918-13814037 GCF_000754665.1 Bison bison bison
AATTTTGAGCATTACTTGACTAGCATGTGAGATGAGTGCAATTGTGTGGTAGTTTGAACATTCTTTGGCATTGCCTTTCTTTGGGATTGGAATGAAAACTGACCTTTGCCAGTCCTGTGGCCACTGCTAAGTTTTCCAAATTTGCTGGTACATTGAGTGCAGCACTTTCACAGCATCAATCTTTCAGGATTTGGAATAGCTCAACTGGAATTCCATCACCTCCACTAGCTTTGTTCGTAGTGATGCTTTCTAAGGCCCACATTCCAGGACGTCTGGCTCTAGGTGAGTGATCATAACATTGTGATTATCTGGGTCATGAAGATCTGTTTTTGTATAATTCCTCTGTGTATTCTTGCCACCTCTTCTTAATATCTTCAGCTCCTGTTAGGTCCATATCATTTCTGTCCTTTATTGTGCCCATCTTTGCATGAAATATTCCCTTGATATCTCTAATTTTCTTGAAGAGATCTCTAGTCTTTCCCATTCTATTGTTTTCCTCTATTTCTTTGCATTGATCACTGAGGAAGACTTTCTTATCTCTCCTTGCTATTCTTTGGAACTCTGAATTCAAATGGGTATACCTTTCTTTTTCTCCTGTGCCTTTTACTTCTCTTCTTTTCACAGCTATTTGTAAGGCCTCCCCAGACAGCCATTTTGCTTTTTTTCATTTCTTTTTCTTGGGGATGATCTTGATCCCTGTCTCCTGTACAATGTCATGAACCTCTATCCATAGTTGTTCAGGTACTCTGTCCATCAGATCTAATCCCTTGAACCTATTTCTCACTTCTATTGTATAATTGTAAGGGATTTGATTTAAGTCATACTTGAATGGTCTAGTGGTTTTCCCTACTTTCTTCAATTTAAGTCTGAATTTGGCAATAAGGAGCTGATGATCTGAGCCACAGTCAGCTCCTGGTCTTGTTTTTGCTGACTGTATAGAGCTTCTCCATCTTTGGCTGCAGAGAATATAATCAATCTGATTTTGGTGTTGGCCATCTGGTGATGTCCATGTGTAGAGTCTTCTCTTGTGTTGTTGGAAGAGGGTGTTTGCTATGACCAGTGCGTTCTCTTGGCAGAACTCTATTAGCCTTTGCCCTGCTTCACTCTGTACTCCAAGGC
>NW_011495023.1:13814137-13817764 GCF_000754665.1 Bison bison bison
AATTTCAGTCTGAATTTGGCAATAAGGAATTCATGATCTGAGCCACAGTCAGCTCCTGGTCTTGTTTTTCCTGACTGTATAGAGCTTCTTCATCTTTGGCTGCAAAGAATATAATCAATCTGATTTTGGTGTTGGCCATCTGGTGATGTCCATGTGTAGAGTCTTCTCTTGTGTTGTTGGAAGAGGGTGTTTGCTATGACCAGTGCGTTCTCTTGGCAGAACTCTATTAGCCTTTGCCCTGCTTCACTCTGTACTCCAAGGCAAAATCTGCCTGTTATTCCAGGTGTTTCTTGACTTTCTACTTTTGCATTCCAGTCCCCTATCATGAAAAGGACATCTTTTTTGGGTGTTAGTTCTAGAAGGTCTTGTAGGTCTTCATAGAATTCTTCAACTTTAGCTTCTTCATCATTACTGGTCGGGGCATAGACTTGAATTACTGTGATAGTGAATGGTTTGCCTTGGAAATGAACAGAGATCATTCTGTGATTTTTGAGCTTGCATTCAAGTACTGCATTTTGTACTCTTTTGTTGCCTATGATGGCTACTCCATTTCTTCTAAGGGATTCTTGCCAACAGTAGTAGATATAATGGGGGCAAAATTCAAGAAGACGTCAAAGACCTCAGGAATCAAGATAAAAATATTTTAGTGCAATCTTTCAAAAATGGAAATGAAATGTAAGGTGAATAAAATATTCCAGTTTTAAATGAAGACAGGATCTGCCTCTGTACTTGCCCAATCCTGTCTTACTCTCCTCACCTGATCTTGACCTTAACTTCAGACAGATCTAGAACCCATCTGAGAGTTTCTAGTTTAGTTGATCTGGGGTGGGGCACTGAGTGTGCATCACTAACAAGTTCCCAAGTGATGTTGATGCTGCTGGTCTGGGGATCAAACAGTGAGAAACACTGACAAGAGGACACAGCCTCCGTCTTCTCTGTTCCATGCAGATCGCGAAGTTACAACTCTACATCTTCCACTATAGCATCAGTCACACCTCTCATTCCCTGTCTAGCATTACTACAAGGAAAAGACGACAACTGTTAGCCCTTAATACTACCCATTCTGGGGGCTTCCCTGGTAGCTCAGCTGGTAAAGAATCTGCCTACAATGCGGGAAACCTAGGTTCAGTCCCTGGGTTGGGAAGATCCTCTCGGGAAGGGAAAGGCTACCCACTCCAGTATCCTGTCCTGGAGAATTCCATGGACTGTATGGTCACAAACAGTCAGACACAACTGAGTGAATTTCACTTTTCAACCCATTCTAGCCAGAGATTCAGTAGACATGGAAAACTGAATACATTGAAATTATAAGTACTTTTCATACTTAGATCTTAAAGCCATAGATACAACACATTAAGATTGATTTCCATAGCCTTTAAATGAGAAAGCAGCACAACCTGGAAACTCAGATTATAATTTCCTTCTTAAACAAGATATAATGTTTCCTAATGCTCTCCCTGACATAGTGTGTAGTGTGTGAATTATCTTGCTATGGCAATTTAATATTTTCCTTATGTTCTGTAGTCGTTATTGTTGTTGTCCAGTTGCTAAGTTGTGCCTGACTCTTTGTGACCCTATGGACTGTAGCCCACCAGGCTCCTCCGTCCATGGGATTCTTCAGGCAAGAATACTCAAGTGGGTTGCCACTTACTTCTCCAGGGCATCTTCCTGGACCAGAGATGGAACCTGCATCTCCTGCACTGGCAGGCTGATTCTTTACCACTGAGCCACCAGGGAAGCCTGTGTTCTGCATAAATGTAACCAATTCTAGTATCTCATGATTCCATACAAACTGGATGAAGGCAGTAAACAAGTATGATTATAACTGAATGTAACCAAATATGTGTCAGGGTTGAAACTAGGTAGTTTTTTGCTTTATTTTGCTTTTTAAATGTTTCTCACCATCTCTTATCACAAGTTTATCATAGCTGCATGTGCTATGAGATTCAATGTCCAGGGAAAGGATGTTGAGTTCCACAGTAGAATCTGGAGCCTGGACGAGCCACATACAGTTGGCGCCATTACTGTAGCTTTCAGGCCAGCCTGGGGAGTACAGGAAGACTGGAGTATCTCCTGTTTGCAGGAACCCACCACAAGCACCTGCAGAATGAAAAGCAACAGCTTTGAAATAGTGCTGGTAGAAAAGAAGGTAGCATTTTAAGTGTAAAGCCACAATCCTATACTGAAACAACCAAATTCAAACAATTTTCTCAAAGAAATGTATAAATATTTTTCCACTAATTCAGACAGCTGTGATTTCCATATTTTTTATGAAAAACACATTGCATTCTACTGTTTTCACCATCATTTTGCCACTTCACCCAGTTATGGAGCGTCTATTATTTGTCAAGCATGAAGACTACTGTTGTAGTCGTTCAGCTGCTTAACAGTCTCCCAAAACACAGCATACTGAGGGAGTCTAACATACCTTTAAAGTAGGAAAATAAAATAAAAGCTTACAATTTAGGCCACCTTTACCTTGAAACATGACAGTTTATCACCTGCTAAGTACCAAGCAAAGCATTTCTGAAGGCACACTTATAATAACAGAGGAAAAATAAAGGGTATTTAATACAGAGGAAAATATTTCTATCAGTTGATCTTTATCTATTGTGTGTGTGTGTGCATGGTATTTGCAAACCAAACTTTCAGAGATCTCTAAAGTGGTTTCTAGCAACTGTAAGTGTAATGTCTTGTGGATGTTGAACTCTCAATTATCAGGACTTCCCTGGTGGTCCAGCAGCTAAGACTCTACTACAAGTGCAGGGGGCCTGGGTTCAACACCTGGTCAGGGAACTAGATTCACATACCCAACTTAAAAAAAAAAAAAGATCCCACATGCCACCACTAAAGATCCCACGAGCCACAACCAACAAAGATGGACAATCCTATGTGCTGCAAGTAAGACCTGGAGCAGCCAAATAAATTAATTAATTAAAATAAATGTTTTCCTAAGCCCTTAATTATTATGAAAATATAATGGGAAACCAGCACTTTTTGGAATAAACATGTAATCTTTATGTATTTATGAGATTAGAAGAACATCTGAACATACGGTGGAAGGGTTTTGAGACTGCAATTATTATTCTTATTCATTTGTGTATTTGGCCTTTATTAGTAGGACTCTTGGAGATATTAGTCTACACATATCAGCCCCTATAAAGAATGCCATTTATTACTGCACAGACCTGTTGCAATGGTAGGTAAAGGTCCAACAGAGGCATTCATTGCAAACCACTCCAAGAGGAATCCTCTCCCTGAGATGGAAGAATCAGAAGAAAACTGAAATGTCAGAGAACTTCCAGTGGAGCTGAAAGAGTCGGTTTGGGTACCACAGTAGGTTCCAACCAGGCGGGAGTGAATGCCAGCCCCATCGTAAATCTGCATGGAAAAGACAGAGAACAAAGCACTGAACTTAGGGAATCGCCTCCATTTTCTTCATAAATAGAATGTCAAAAGGATAATTTTTTATTATAATTTTTATTATAATTTTTAATATATTTTTATTATAATTTACTATAATTTTATCATAAATAAGCAAACATTACATATAAGTTTAGAAAAGAAAGTATAATGAAATACAAAATATGACTGCAAACAATTAAATGTGTTTTAAAATCACTTCTC
>NW_011495023.1:13817864-13841090 GCF_000754665.1 Bison bison bison
ATTCCTGCGGAATTATATTAATAAACATGCTCCATGTGATGTAGCTCACTATACGATTTACAGTAAAATGTGTGGGTAGAAAAGTAGCAACCAAGATAGTTGCTCAACAGTGCTTACTGAATGTGCTCTGGGGCCTCAAAGGGAGGAATTGGGAAGAAAGGGGAAAAGTAACGAGAAAAAGGAAAAGTTTCATGAGAGAAAGTGGACAGGTGTCCTGAAGGAGCTCACCTGTCCACAGGTAAGTAAAGAAACAGAGTTTCTTTCCAAAGAAGTAAAGAAGCAGAATTGGCAACAACAGAAGAATCATAGCTTGCATGGGTTCAGCATACTCAAAGCTCTAGAAATCTCTTTCATTTGGTTCAAAATGTTAGATTACCTAATTAGAGATATATTTTGTGACAATTTCCAAATACATAGTCTTGAGCACGTTTAGTTTTCTGCACCCATGAATGGATGCTATCCAATTACACTTTTCATCCTTCCCTCCATCTTGTAAATAATTTGAATAAATTTGTTATGAGTGTTATTACAAATTTCTCAATTGAAGCTGTTATGTAAGTTCAGATTTCAAATTATCTGATAATTCTGTCCAACAAACTGAGCATCTATCAAGTACTGGATCCTATGTGAAGCATTGTGGACCTAAAATGAATAAGATGGCATCTTGGCCTTCAAGAATCTGATAGTAAAAAAGTCAAATCCATAGAAGCAGGAAATAGAGTGTGGTTGCCAGGAGATGGGTGAGTGGGAAATAGGGAGCTGGTCAAAGGGTACAAAGTTTCAGTAGTGTGAGATTAATAATTCTAAAGATGTAAAGTAGAGTGATGTGACTATAGCTAATAACAGTTCACTGTAACACTTTACATTTGCTAACAGGGCAGATATGTGTTCTCATCACATCAAAAATAAAGAACATGGTAACTGACGTGATGTATGTGTCAACTAGCTTGATTGTGATTACTATTTTATAGTGTGTACATATATGAAACGACCCAATTGTACATCTTAAATATACACAGTATTTATTTGTCAAATATATCTCAATAAAGCTGGATGAAAAGTAATCTGATAGTGCTTCGGATTGGTGCAGTAGCCAATGTCTGAATGGCAATGATCACCACAACTTTTATACTTAAATATAAGTACTTATACTTATTTTTAAATGATTGTTCAAATTTTTAGCATTCTAACATAAGAATGAACAGGGTAATGGGATATAAAATAGGATAAATACTTAATTAAGATAAATATACATGCTTAGATAAGCCCAACAGAAAAATTCCAATAATGCTGAAAAAAGTTAGCTACAGAATCAAAACTAACAAATATAATACCAGAATTACCATTGTTTGGGTAACCTAACAGGGTTATTCATGGTGTAGGGTAGACCATCTGCTATGATTTGCAAATGCTTGAATAGACAATAACTTGGATCTATCATTGCCAATAGCAATTCACCAAAATGTATAAACATCAATTGCTCTTAAAAACTCACCTTCAATTTGTCATAATAGCAGTTAAGTGTGCCCTCCATGTCCATCTCCAAGATTCTGGCATGAATAACCTGAGATTCTTCCACATTCACTATCCATTGGTAATTGGAGTTGTGGGGGTAATTTCCAGGCCACAAGGGAGAGGCAATTTTCCCATGAGTTCCCACAATGTTATCATTGCCAAATACTAGGAAGGAAAACAGGGTAGTAAATCAGACCTACTTGGAACAGCTTTTTAATCAAATGAAAGAAACAAAAGGCAAGGGGTGTTGAAAAGGATGGACTTTTAATTGACTGCAATTTCTTTTCTCAAAACTGAAAGAAATACTGCTTCCCTTGTGGTTTCTCTGCTATCTATTAATTCCTTGGAGAAGAGTTGATATTGTGAATGGAATTCCATCTCCCTGGAAGGCTCCTCAGTGTGAAAACAAGCAATAGCTTCCCATGTAAAATGGGTTCCCAGATCCCAGGGGACCTGGAGACAAGGCAAGGGGCATTACCAGCCCTGTTCTATAATTTTGGTTTACTTTATTTTGCTTACAAAAGAATGAAACATATGTTTTAAAATTATAAAAGAGAAACTGACATTTTAAATCACATGTAGAATACCATAATAGCACATTATGAAAAAACTGAGTTAGAAAATAAAAATATTTCATACTTTATCTTATTAGAAAGATATCCTGTTGTTATAACATCTGAGCACTTAGGAGTATCCTAAAGTAATACTAAATGTTTTTAATTAGCAGACTATAGAGTTTATGGCATCAAATGAAACACATTTGACATAAGAATACCAAACTGAAACAAAAATATAATTTAAAAAAACTCTTTTAACACACTCTCATAAAAAAGTTTAACTTAAAATTAGGCAGACACTAGAGCTTAAAAAGAATCTTAGAGCTACTGAGAATGTTCTCCCTGGCTGTTTATGAGCCATTCATATATAATTTAGTTTTTCTAATACATTATAAAGTAATTCCACAGAGACAATAAATAAATTGTTCTTAATGCATTACTGAAACCACTGCTATCCTTCCGAGTATGTAGGACACCTTCTGGAAGCCATCACTAAAACAACCAACTCACTGCTGGCAAATGCAGCTTGGAAGCCCATGCCAGTGCCTGAGCCGTCGGAGACAAATCTGATCCACAGGATGTGCCCGACAGCGGATGAATAATTGAGGGGGAGGGCGTTTCCACAGTATCGTCCCACCAGGCGCCCCGTGGCGTTCCCTTCCCGGACCTCCACAAAATCTCTGCTGCAGTCCTGAGACTCCTCCAACTGGAAGGCTCTGATTGGACAAAAAAAAAATTAGGGGTTAAATTGATCAACTAAATTTGGGGATTCTCCTCAGTTACTTGCTGAGTTGACCTGTTCACTTGTCAAATTTTTTTCTTTAACTTCAATCAAGTGTCTTTTAGCTAACTCAAAACATTTTGCTCACTTAACAATGCAGATGAAAAATCTTACATAGAATATTAGCTAAGTGAATCCATCAATCTGTAAGATATGTATATTTTAATCAGGTTAAACTCACAATGGTTTAAGATGAAAAGATCTTAGAACAATTTGTCATACACACACACACACACACACACACACACACACAGATTTAAAGAGAAAGTTAGATCAAAAAATACACAAAGGAAGAATCAATGTTTTCTGCACAAATGCAGAAAAGTGTTTGATAAAACTGAAGATCCATTCATCATAAAAACTCTAGAAAATTAAAAATAGAGGGAAATTTTCTCACTGGATGAGAACTACCCACCAAATATCTACAGCAAATATACTTAGAGGTAGAAGTTTTTAAACATTTCTTTTAAATAAGAAATAACACAGGAAAGCCTGCTCTCATCACTTTGTTGCATGATATATTGAAGGGTTCTTCAGGGCAGTAAGTCGGGGAAAGGGAAAATGGCTGTAAGAACTGGAAGGCAAGTGCTGCCAATCAACATTTAAGAGCACTCGTTTATTCATAAGTATCCACCAAATGCCTTTTCTAGGCACTGAAGATAGAGAAGCACACAAGATGCAGAATTTTTGACATTCTAGAAAATAGAATGGCTGCTGGATAAGATAATAGGCAAAAATTAATACGGTTTCCTTAAACCAGCAAACAAAAATTTAGGAACTGTACCTAAGTCAACATTTACACAACAAATACTTGTCTCTCTATTATATTGGGACACTGGGACAAGATAATGAAGAAAATAATGTTCCTTCCTTTGGGAAACTTATATTCTAAAAGTAGATAATAAACAAAGAAATAGAAATACTATGAGGCAGTGATAAATTCTAGGAGGAAAAAGTGTAGTCATTAAGGAAGGTTATTTTAGTAAGGTGGTCAGGGTACATCCATAATTTTTAAACAGATGCCATTTTTAATAGCAATAAAAAATAAGATGCCTAGGAATAAATGTAACAAAATATCTATAAGACTTTCATAGAAAAAATATAAACTTTTAGTGAAGGATCTAAAAGGAGACTGAATAAATGGAGAGATATTCCAAATTTAATATGAAAAGTCTCTATATAAAGATTCTTCCAAAATCAATCTATAAATTTAGCACAATTTCAGCAAAATCAGTAAGCATTACTGCACTTATGTAAAGAATAAAACAGAAAGCAATATTATGTTGTGTGTATGGAGACAGGTGTATGGCATCACTGACTCAATGGACATGAGTTTGAGTAAACTCTGGAAGTTGGTGATGGACAGGGAGGCCTGGTGTCCTGCAGTCCATGGGGTCACAAAGAGTTGGACACAACTGAGTGACTGAACTGAACTGAACTGATATGTATATACATAAAATATACATATAATAATAGTATATAAACTTGCATAGAGGTGATAAACATAAAATTGAAAACACCGTTTATCTCTGTGATGAGAAGGTATGGGAATATGGATGGGGAACTTTTGCTGCCCCGTAATATTTTATTCATGTAAAATTATTTTTTAAATAAAAAGGTAATTTAATGATTTTTTAAAAAGTAAATGAAGTGAGCGCACGCTCTTCTTTTTTCAGAAGTAATTAATTTTTGCTGAGAAGGACAAGATAAAGAGAAGAAGAAAGAATGGCTTAGCAAGATTAAAGAAACTGTTGAACTTCCCTGGTGGTCCAGTGGCTAAGACTCTGCACTCCTGATGTGGGACACTCAGGTTTGACCCCGGTCAGGGAATTAGATCCCACATGCCTCAACTAAGGGTTCGCATGCCAAAACTAAAACGATGCATGCCACACTGAGACCCAGTGCAGTCAAATAAAAATAAATTAATTTTTTAAAAAAGAAAGAAAAGAAACTGTTGGGAAGGGGGAAAGTGTCTCCAGAAGAGAAAACTTACTTCCCTGCTATGTATCTTTCAGGTACTGCTCAACATGAGCAGGATTTCCCATGACACTGGTAAGCCAGCGCCCTTAGGGGGCTCTCTCTCAACTAACAGCTTAGGATGCTTCAGGAATAGCTGACTGGCCTGGAGTTACTGGGACCTCATGCCCCACTAGGGGATCAAATGTATCAGGCACACCTCTGAGGCTTCATTGTCAACCAGAGGACAGGAGCAAACTGGTCAGCTCCGCTCCACTAACAGCTTGCCAAGCCAGATACCAGCATTGGTAGGTCGCCAGCAGGACAGTGAGTCTGTACCTCTCAATAATCCCATCAAGGTGGGTTATTACCATGTAGATCACCTGGGTCTATATTTCAGGCTGTTTTCAAAGACTTCCCTGCTGGCTCAGTGGTAAAGAATTTGCGAGTCAATGCAGGAGACTCACGTTGGGAGGATCTACTCCACTGTTCTTGTTTGGGAGATCCCATGGACAGAGAAAGCTGGCGGGCTACAGTCCACGGGGTTGCAAAAGAATCAGACACAACTTAGCAACTAAACAAGTGACGTAACTGAGTAGCAGAAAAAAACAGGAAAGATCCACATCAGGCTAAATGAACCACACATTTGTCTTACCTCCACTGTCTTCCTTGACAGTTTAATGCTTCATGAGACAGTTTATATCTACAATCTATCTCAATCACCAACTGAGAGTTGAGTTGGTGATTGGACAGGGAAGCCTGGCCTGCTGCACTCCATGAAGTCGCAAAGAGTCAAACTCGACACGACTGAGAGATTGAACTGAACTGAACTGAACAATCAGTTTTGGAAACTAATTGTTCTGAATCTATCCTTAGGATGGTTGTCAAGTTTGGCTCTTAAATTCAGGCTCAGTTTTATTACCCATAATATTATCAACAATGTAAAATATGCTAAAATTGCATTCTGATTTTCATAAAAAACAAAAGGTGATTATTTTTCTCTACAGGTGATTTACCAAAAACAGAAAGTGTTTAGTCACTCAGTTATGTTTTTGAAAACCTGGTGGACTGTAACCCATTAGGCTCCTCTGTTCATGTAATTCTCCAGGCAAGAATACTGGCGTGGGTAGCCATTCTCTTCTCCAAGAGAATCTTCCCAACCCAGGGATTGAACCCGGGTCTCCTGCACTGACGGAAGATTCTTTATGGTCTGAGCCATCAGAGAAACCCAATTAACACAAAATTGCTCCTAAATCTTTTCTAGTCAAAATGTTGCATGTGGCCCAGCAGCATTAGCATCACCTCAGAGCTTGTTTGAAATGAAGCATCAGGTCCCACCAACCAACTGAATCAGAATATGAATTTTAATAAGATCCCAGATGATCAACATGCACATTAAAGTTTGACTCAAGGGTCCAGAAGATCACTAAGTGCTCGGTTTTTCTGTTTTTGTACCAGACTGGTGTAATCCAATGCTAAATGTCACAAAAGGCTTTTCATTAGAAACAATGGTAGGATATCTGATAGAATCAAATTTAACTTTTAAAAATGTTTTATTGTTCTTGGAAGTTTCTGTTTTAGGCCAGTTCAATTTATAAGCAAACCTATCTTCTTTCCAAAACTTTGGCTCAGATCTGCTAGTAAAAATATGATGTGGAACAAAAATAGTACGATCTCTGTTTCTCATTATCTCATTTCGATTTTTGAACCAAGATCAATCACATTGTAAAAGGACTCTGCCAGCATAAAATACACTTTCTGCTAATTCCTTTAAATATCTGTTTTATAAAAGAAATTCTTTGGGGGTTTTATTTTCCCCCTCCTTTTGTGTTACAGATTCAACCATAATTCCTCCAGTTCTTTTCCCTACTCAATTTCACCACAGTATCCACAATTCAAACCCCATGTTTTAGAACTTGACATATTCCATATGCTTGTCCCCCACCCCAGGGGAATGCCTCCAAGTGCCCATCTGGATATAGTTTAGATCAGGGCAGAAATAACTCGGAGGCCTTGCCATAAAGCCCTTCTCATTATCATCTGCATAAAGAGGAACATCTTGTATTCCACAAATTATACTTTAAAAATAAATCTGAAGCAAGGAAGACAAAATAATCAAAATTCACTTCTCATGGATGAGAAGAGAAAAAGATGAAGCATTAGATTTGTTTATACAATAATCAGGATTTAGTGTCTATTAAAGAATACAATGGATGAAACTTGCTTTTTGTGTTTATATTCTGTCCTCTAGGAGAGCTCAGTGTTGTCCATTTAATTTTAATTTTGAATTGCCAAACAAGAGACTTTAGAAATGGCAGGGTGAGAGAATTAACATTCATTGAACATCAGGCATGCATCAGCCCTGTGCTGTACATTTAAAATTTAACATATCTAATCATAACTATGGCCCTGTATGGATAAGATTATCCCCAAAGATGAAATGAATCTCTCTAGGTTTTAAACAAATAGCTTCTTGACATTAACTTCTTAGTAACTTAACAAAAAATGGGATCTTGTCTGTCTTGAACATTCCCAGTACCGGGCCCAGTACCTGGTAACTGCTGAACATCAGACTGTTTAAGAATGTGAATGTGGTAAGGACAAAGAGGAAAACAACAACAACAACAACAACAAAGCCCTTTAATTTAGCAATTATGAAGCCTGGTAATCTATGTGAAGGACTTTGGACTTACCATAAGAACGATGTTCACATTTTATTCATCATTGGCTATAAAGCATCTATTAAGAGAGTAAATTGTGCTTTATATATGAAGCATCTAACATATGTGTAACAAAAGCTTACCTGTATAAAGTAGGGGCTTAATAAATGTTGAATAAAAAATACATATGTATGTATATATGGCTGTATGTGTATATATATGTAATACATATGTATATATATATGTACTTATATTTCTTCCCATACAAAACTTTGTGCTTTTTGTAAAGATAAAAGCAAACAAAACCTCTTTCCAATGTGACAACTTAAACTTGCATTGCCTTTCAGGTGCTCAGAGGGTGTCTTTGTTTTGACACAATGCCAGTTGGATCCTAAAGAGGCATTGACTGGTAGGCTAAAAGAAAGTAACTTGAGATATTTGAACATGGTCCAGAAATAGGACTTATCTTTCATTTAAAAAAAATCCATTCTTGATGCACAGAATGGCATGCCTAGAAGAGGAGCAAGGTTTTTGGAATAAACAGAGCAGTGTCCTCAAAACCATCCTCTTCTCTCCACAGTAAGTCAGGTATTATATTCTTTTCAAAACAGAATTAGTAACATCAACCAAAGCCCAATAATCTGTGATACAGTAAAACAAAAACCTTTTAGTTTTAAAAACCAATGTCTTATTATCCAATATTTATTAAGTACCCATTACCAGTGTGGCACTACCAGTGTCACAAGTATTTCTCTACTGATGGATTAAAAAGCCCCATTTCACGTACCATGTCCTTTGCACTATCTACTTCTAGAAAATACATTATTGCTATTTAATTTAACCTAAGACTGCCCAGAATGTGGCAGGATCCTACTGTTGACTGTATGTCCATAGTCCATATTTAAAAGGGCTTACAGTTCAATGAGGAACATAAGAGTGATTTTTCATTAATTTCTGTCAAAATTAATAAAAAGAAACTTTAATTATAAAGAATGGAGAAACCAGAAGGAACTCTCACACCCCATGATGGTAGCTGAGCCCAACAGGAAGAAGAAAGAAGACTCCTCTCTCTCCTAGCATGGACTCAGCCAATAAAAGCCATGGATTCTGTTTACTGCCCTCCTGGCTTCCTTTTCTCTCTAAAAAAAGTATCATCCTCCTGCTGTTCAGGGACTTGCAGTAGATCGCTACCGTTGTGCATCCTGAATTGCAGTTCTCTGCTGATCCTGGATAAGCCCGTCTTTGCTGGAGGAATATGTAGCATTCTGTTTATTTCAGACCCACACTTTGGTGGTTCGGTAAGCAAACAGGTGTGGCACCCACAATTCAGCCCATTGTCATTCACTGCTTTTCCCACCAAATCTGGAGTCTGAAGATCCTTCTCCTGGATCTGAGCTCACATTCTCTTTGCTTTTGAAGCTCTCTAGGTTTTATTCAGAATCTATTTTAAAGCTTCATCTTTCTGGTCAATGCTTTGCTCTGTACACAAGTATTCACTTGGCACTTCTGTCTGATTTGAGATCAGACTGTTTCAATTGAAACAGACTAGCCTTTGAACCATTCCTTTGGGAACAGGGGACGGTTCACTGAAACTGTGCCTGTTTTTGTCCAGCCTTCAGCCTATTCCTTTGCAAAGGGCTAGTCTCTGGAAAGTGGCTAAAAAAGCCTTTGGCCAAGCTCCTCTAGGACCAAGCTATTTCCTTAGAATTGGCTGGTATTTTAGGCTTGTGAGCTATTTGAACTGAGCTGCTTATGCTGCAAAATGTTTGAAAATTGTTCTTTTACTCTAGAGAAAAACCTCTGAGACATCAGAGCCCAGGTAACTAAGAATTGTGAGAGTACCTTCCAAACAGAGACTCTGGGAAATTTGATGTTTAAGAACTGAAGTCTTTCCTTATGCACATTTCTGACTAAATGGGCCAACCTGACCAAAGACAATTTAGGATCTCAATGATCATTATGATGAACTTTTGAAATTCCCAAAGTTGAATTCTTTTAGAAACAAAGAGGACTACAATAGCTCAAAATTTCCAGAAATGAGTGGAATGCTTACTCTGATTGGTATTTGGAAGCTTCCCAACATTATCAGGAGTCTAGAATGGCTTCTTTACAGAATAAGATTTTAAGGAAAACATGAGTAATGAGAGATAAAACGGCTCCCAGTGCCTCAGGCTCCTCTTCTTCAGCTTCTCTGTCTCAGGCTCTGCCCCTAACACCATCTGGTCTCTCTCTTTTGGCTCTTCATGGGTTAGATCCCATTTCCAAGGCCATCTTCCTCCTTCCTAGCTATACCGTCTCCTCCTTCTCTGTACTGCCAATTACCCTCATACCAATTCTCTTACCAAGCTTCCCTGTTGAAACTATTCTCATTCGCTTTTCCTCTGAACGTGTAGGAATGTCTGTTTAAAATTAAGCCTTCTAAGAATCCAGAGGCTGAACTGTTAGTTTTTTGTATTCCCTGAACCAAAGCTGAATTGAGAGCTATAGTCAAAAGTTTTCCCAAAGTAACAGGATACTCACAGACTGCTGGAAAATTTTAATATAATTATTTAAACTTATCAACCTTACATCAGCTAGTCCTTATGCTGGGCAGTGAAGGCTAGGATCAGCACTGGATGAAAACTACTAACTGCGGGAAATCCTGCAAGGTTTCTAGAATTACAGCTGGGAGGCCAGCTGCTATCATTATATGATCAGGCTCAGGCAATCCCCAGGAGGCTTCATCACATTGTTCCTGGGGTTTCTCCAAATCCTGCTGATTGGAACAAAATCCAGGCTCACACACAAAAATCTGATGAAACTGTTCATGATTATTACAATCAACTTCATATCATTTTTAAGGAAAATTCTGATGTTCTTTTAGATGTTGATTTCACCCAGGTAGCTTTTAACACTATGTTTATTAATGGGCTGAACTGGGACTTTTCCCTTCTAGTAACAAGGATCAGGATGGAATGGGAAACTGTCTATCCCAGATTTAGCTAATGTGGCAAACCAGCTCTCTCCAACTCCAAATGAGTCACCTCAGAGAAAGACTGCCAAAATTCTTAATCTTCAACCCCAGCAAAAGAAGGCTCCTAAGTGAAACCATATCCTATTAGTATCCGCTATTACTGCAGAGCCAGGACACTGGAAAAGAGATTGTTCCAAATCTAAGTGCTTCAGACATCTTCAGCCTGAAGCACTTCTAACTGGCCTCTGAGGAACTACAGGAATTCTTCCTAATCTTCCCTCTTAACTCGTGTGGAGAAACATTTCTTTAGGAATGGATTTCTTCCAATCCTAACTGACCCCAGAGCCACACTCTCGGTGCTCAATTCCATTACTATTAAAAAAAAAAGCCCCTGCCTCAGAGAACAGAAACAGTTCACTAGTGGGGATCTAACGAGTCTCAGGAGGTTCCTGTCTCTGAACCAATTCCCTTTTGTTTAAGTCCTTTGAGAGATACATGTGCTTTTCCCTTAGTTCTTCTAGCACTACCCATTTGTCAGGTAAAGACATCTTAGAGAAGTGCCATGCTGGAATATTTTTGTCCAAGAAGGGGGAAATAATTCAAGATTCTGACAGGAGTCATCAAAGTAACCAACAAGGGAAATTAGATGACCCTTTGACATCTTCTATCTTCCATCTCTGATGGTTCTAGAGCTGATTCTGGAAATACTTACTATTTGTCTCTATTGAATCAGCTACCA
Source organism: Bison bison bison (assembly GCF_000754665.1). Taxonomy (NCBI): domain Eukaryota; kingdom Metazoa; phylum Chordata; class Mammalia; order Artiodactyla; family Bovidae; genus Bison; species Bison bison. The sequence goes on from NW_011495023.1 coordinate 13,829,026, forward strand.
CCTTCCTTATGGGCAAAATCTCTAACTGATGTTGGCACAATTCACAACACACCTCCTATGAAGATTCAGGTAGACCCCTCAAAACCTCTTCCCTGAATTAATAAAAAGTCTTTAAATATAAAGATTCTTCAAGACACAAAAGCCCTCCTAGGAAACTACAAAGCTCAAGGTCTCATTATCCCTTGTACTATCCTTTGAAGCATTCCCAGTTCACCAGTGACAAAAGCTAAAGGTCAGATTTATCTAGGACCTCCAGACAATCAACAACACTGTTATCCTGTTCCACCGTGTGGTCCCCAGCTCTCACAGGATACTGACATCAGTCCACCTGGAAGCAAATTCTTTACTGCAATTGATCCATGTAGTGCATTCTCTAGCATTCTGGTTGATGAAGCTAGTCAATACCTTTTTGCCTTTACTTGGTAAGAAGAACAATTCACCTGGACAGTAACACCTCAGGGTGTTACTCAGAGCCCTTGTTTCTCAGGAATCGTGAAGGCTGGTCTGGGTCATACAAAGTTCTCTAGAGGTTCAACTACTTAGCTGCAACACGTGGATGATTTGCTTCTTCATGCTGCATCTCAAGCCTCACAGGAAAACTGCATCCACTTGCTAAAGCTTTCAGCCTTAAAGGGACCTAAGATCACCAAAGGAAAACTGCAGTCTGCCCAAATCCAGCTTTGATATTTAGGGTATCTGCTATTAGGACAAGGGTTGTACCTGGGTCCAGACAGACTTTGTGGTGTCCTACATTCCCCAAACCCGAAACCAAGCATAACTATGAAGTTTTCTCTAGCTAGTTGATTATTGCTGAAACTGGATTCCAAATTTCTCTCTTATGGCTAAATCTCTGTATGTTTTACTCAACAATAACACCCTCAACCCAATTTTAAGAGGAAACGAGATAACATAACCTTCAAGGCCTTAAAGGCAATTTGAGGAACTCATCTGTCCTTGGGCATCCCAATGACTGGATTCTCTTTTCCCTTTTTATATGAAAAGCAAGAGAATGGAACACTGACACACAGGAAAATCCCATGCACGGAGGAGCCTGGTAGGCTGCAGTCCATGGGGTCGTGAAGAGTCGGACACGACTGAGCGACTTCACTTTCACTTTTCACTTTCATGCATTGGAGGAGGAAATGGCAACCCAATCCAGTGTTCTTGCCTGGAGAATCCCAGGGATGGCAGGGCCTGGTAGGCTGCCGTCTATGGGGTCGCACAAAGTCGGACATGACTGAAGCGACTTAGCAGCAGCAGCAGCAGCAACATGGGCTTATACTTTAACCAAGGATAAAACTGCTAGTATTTATATTGATAGTAGCTCATATTGATAGTAGTTTTTGGAGTAGCTATTAATTTTGGAATACCATGGGAGCAATGTGTCTTCCTTACTAAGCAATATGCCCTCCTTACTTCCAAGGGCAAAAAAGTTTTAAATGCCTCCCCTCAAGTTTAGGAATTACTGGATGTGATACTTTCCCTTGCCACTTTAGCTATTATTAAGGTTCTGGGACATTGTGAACCTGACTCTTTGTAAGCTAAGGAAAATTACCTTGACAATAGTTTTATAAGGAATGCTGCCCTTAAAGGAACCAATAGCAACCAAACTTCTGTCATGGTCCAAAGGGAAATTTAGAAAAACTGGCTAGAAAAGCCCAGAAATTGCTCTCAGAAAAGGGAAAACAAGATTGGAAATTCAATTATTGTTGGTTTGATAAAAAGACAAAGCTCTGGTTCACATCAAATAAGAACTTATTGCTACCAGACACTCTAAAACTCCCACTCCCCACCAATATGCATGCATTAAACCATTGTTCTACTGACAAGATGATTGCCTTCATGAATCAATATTACAGAGGAAACATTAACAAGGCCGAGAAAAGTGCCTACCTCACTTGTCCCACGTGTCCAAAGTAGAACTGAGGGAAGCCTGTCTGTGCTGCTCCCAGACATTTTAAATTGCCTAATGGACCATTCAAGCTCTGGCAAATGGATTTTATACAATTTCTTCCTCTAATGGATATAAATATGTTTTAGTCATGGTCTATATGTTTCCACAGTGGACTGAGGCCTTCCTTTGCAGACAGGCTGTTCTCTCTTCTGTGGCAAAAGTCCTTTTGGAAAAGAGGATCCCTACCTGGGGAACTCCACTCAGACTTTTCACAGTGATTGAGGCAATCCATTCTACTGGCCAGGTACTCTGACAAGTCTGCTGTTTGACTAGTTTTACAGCACTTCCACTGTGCTTACCACCTTCAATCCTCCGATTTGATTGAAGACCCAACAGCATCATTAAGACTTGGCCAAATTTACAGAAGCCCTCCAAACATCTTGGTCAAAAACATTGCTATCAGTCCTTCTAAATCTTGGATCCTCCCCTTTTGAAACTTATACTCTTATCTTTTGAGATAGCCCCAGAATTTCCAATGCACTTGGCTCTCACTTATTTTGACCCACAACTGATAAAAAGCGAGATATTCCAATACTGCAAGGGATTAATTGCTGGTATTAAAAGTAACCATGTTTTAATAGCATAATCTTTTCATAGTATACCTTTGAGAAATGAAGACGTTAAGCATTACATCTTGAAACCTGTCAATTGGAAAAGACTCCTCCAGAAGAACTCACTTCATCCTCACTGGAAAGGCCCCTATTGGGTACCTCTAATCAACCCTGTGAAACCAAGCTCTCAGGAGTAGACTCTTGGATTCATATGGTTCACCTAAAGAAATCACTGAACCCTGATTGGACCTGCATATCAGCTGGTGACCTGAAGCAAAGATGTTCTGGAATTGAAGCAGGTGACATCTGATTAGACAGTTTCCCAAGATATCCAGACTAGGCCTTGTTAGACATTTGTTGCCAAACCTCTGATGATGACCTACGGCTTCAGACAATCTCCAGTGTCTATGATCTTGATATCAAGTGCACTTCAGATTAAAAGTACCTGAGCATTCTCCCTCCCACTCCTCCTAGTTATACAAATGTGACCTTGATAGATTTCCAGTGTGTGCACTTTCCCTCTGACAGGAGATACTATACCAGGAAAGGTCCTTCTTGACATGGACACACAGAAAACTGCTGAAACTAGAAACCCTGATTCTAGATCAGCAATGCTTTCAGAAAAATATTATGATCAAAAGGGGGAAATGTAAAAAGTTAATAAATAGAATCTCAATTAAATACAGTCACATACCAAAAGGGGGCAGTCTCATGCCCTGCAAAAACAGAAGTGTCCAGCAGGAAGAAGAAAGACCTCTCTTTCTTCCTGAAGGGCTCAACCAATGAGAAGAATGTTTACTGTAGCCCTCTCAACTTCCTTTGCTTCTCTATAGAAGTGTTCTCCTTCTCTTTCTATACAGGGACTTGCACGTGGCTCACTATGGTTGCAGGCCTCAAACTGCAGTTCTCTGATGATTGCAAATAAACCCATCTTTGTTGGAAAACAATGTCCGACAAAAATAGGTATTTTTGTCAGGCCAATAGTTCCAAATACTTTCAAAATCCTTTTCTTGCTAAGAGTAAGAAGAAAAAGTAGATTGGGGATAGAGATAAGGTATATGAGTAAAGAAGGCTTAATTGAGACGGGGATTTCTGCTGGAAGAAAGAATGATAGTGATTCTCTGGAAGAGTCTAAATGTTTCTAAGTTTTTTTAAAAAAGACAAAATTAATGTTATCTGAAGATGAGAATTCCAAAAATTAAAACATGCTAAGAGCTCAGGCATGCACTCTTGTTAATGTTAGGCAGGACTCTAAAACCATTCATAAGAGAAGTTTAATGCTATTTATAACCTAAACTATGACTAAAACAGAGGAAATATGCAAACAGACTTCCTTGAAGTTCCCACCATATTCTCTTAACAGTTGTTTGGACATATATGCTATTAGTTGTCCATCCTATTAGTAACAGTGCTTCCTTCCTGCAGATTCATTCTCACCGAAACAATACACTATGAAAAAAAAAGGATTTACATAAAAGACAGCTGGAGCTGGTTGCCAGGGGAACTGACGACGTTCCAGACACATTCCACATTAGCAGGATAAACTTCTGGGTAGCCAGGGCTGTTGAAGATGCCCTCAGCCATGTGGAATATTCCACCACAAGCTAGAAGAAAAGAGAAACAAAGTGAGTGGCGGAGTAAATGTCAAATACAAGACACCATAAGATAGAGAAAGAACACCAGAAGAGCTGTTAGGAGCATCAGAGGATGTACTCTTTTCATTTCATAATAAAAAAAAAATCCACAGCATATATAATAATAAGGAAAAGATTCTGTAACTTGAAAACTAAAAGCCACTGGGTATGGTGGATTAGAAGGAATCCCTGTAGTTTCTTTTCTAAAAGCCTTTTCTTCCTGTGAACTATAGCTCTATGTAATAAAAGACTCATTTTAATCCTCAGTATTTCTGACCAGGATGATTTTCACCCCTGGCCTAGAAAAGAAAGCAATATTTCAACATTTCCTTCTCAGGAGAGCACTGAAACCTGCACAGATCTCCCAGCATTCTAAGGCTTTTAACAGCTAATAATGAGGAAGCTGACAAGCAGAACTATCCTAGCTTACAGCCTCTTACTGGGTGCTCCTCTTTCCCCTTCTCCCCATGTGCCATGGTCCATCCTGCATCCCTGAAGACACCCAGCCCTGCCTGAGCACAGCTGTCAGGCCAGGGAGACTGAAGAATGGCAGCTGTCCACCGGTTAGAGACACCACTGGACCCTGTCCATCAGGGGCTCCCTCAACAAATATATCAAGAAGGAGAACAAGGATATGCTGACAAGCAAGTCACCCAAGATCATTCCAACCAATTCTCCCCACTTCCAGTGCTCACCCTGAGCAGCATTAGTCACAATAGTCAAGGTATGGGAACAAATGTCTGTTAATGGATAAGGAAGATGTGGTACAGAGTTCACAGCTGTTAGAATTTATAAGCATGTTAACCAAATTTGAAAGACAGTAAAATGAGTCACAGAGGAGATCTACAAAACTAGCTCAGAACACAAAATGTAAAGGAATCCCAAATAATAAATCAAGGATTTTCTACACATTCCTCTTAACCTAATAGCACCACTTGCTGACATTTCTTACCTGATGTGGATGCAGCATATGTGGCGTGGAAACCACCAAAATTCACTGTAGAATCTGAGACGAACTTCAGCATCAGAGCATTGCTGAAGGAAGTGATAGGATGGGGCAAGGAGGGGCCACAGTATCGGCCTAAATAATGATGACATTGACAAGGAGAATGAATGATGATATGCCAACATGTATTCACTAAAATCACAAGAGACCAAACCAAACAGAAGAAACCACTACTAGAGAACCATTTAGGTCAGGGTCAGTGTTTGGGATGATGCCTGATGATTCAAAATAAACTGTGGACACATTTATAAACATGATAAAGACTGTGAGGGGAAGGTAAGAGAAACACAGATAACTTCCAAATGTAACTAATGTTAAACTCTCCAGGGCAGCAGGCACCTGCACAAAGAAGGGGGCTAATACTCAACGGCAACACCCAATAGCTGAGAAACTGCAGATGTTGGGGCCAGAACACCTGCATTCACCTCCAAGCTCAGCCACTTACCAGCTACGTGACACGAGTCAAGTTACTCAAGCTCTCTGTGCCTCAGTTTCTCCACTTGAGAAACAGGTACATGGATAATAATGAAATTCTATGTTATAAGGGTATAAGAATTGAGTTACTATTTATAAAGTTCTAAAGTTTTTTAATGAATAGAACTTTATAAAAATAGTACTATTTATAAAGTTTACTATTATAAAATTCAGAATAGTGCTCAGTGCAAGGTTATAAAAGTGTCTGTTAAATAATATATCCTTGACAATGGTCAAATGCTTACAGACAAAAGTCACAAAGAATACAATCAGAAGTCCACAGAGAGCATTTGTCAATTGCCTACTATCATCTCAGGCACTGTTCTGTGTACTGAGAATATAGCCATGAGCAAAACAAAGTCCCTTCTCTGATGGAACCTGTCTTCTACTGCAGGATAAGGAGCTTGAGTGACAAAGCTCAAATAGGAGTGAGTCATAGAGAACATTTAAATGAGTGAGTGAGTGAAAGTCGCTCAGTCATGTCCGTTTCTTTGCTAACCCACAGACTGTAGACCACCAGGCTTCTCTGTCCATGGAATTATATGTATATAGATACATATATGCTCCTTTGTCCACGGAATTCTCCAGGCCAGAATACTAGAGTGGGTAGCCATTGCCTTCTCCAGGGGATCTTCCCAAAATAACCTGAGATTATTTTGTTTGAGAACATTACAGAAACTATAAGCAACATTCTTTAATTTTACTGGGATGTCTTACAAACAGAACTCCATAATATCTGCCTGCCTGCCTGTCTGTCTATCTATTCTGTTCATCCAACCATCCATCCATCCATCCAATGTACATATATATATATATATATGTATTTACCTATCCATTACAGCTATCTATCTATCTATCTATCCATCCATCCATCCATTACTTTCCTTCCAATGAGGACAAAACCAGAAGAAACATCCTCAATTTGAACACGAGAACTGTGGTCAAACAGTAACAAGAAATTTCCCACAGAATGCTATCTAATGTTAAAATGGATTGCATTTTACTACTGTTTAAAGCAGTTGCAACTTTTCAATTAATAAAAAATACATAAACCATTCATGTCCTTGAAGATGAATGAGCTGAGTTTCTCAAGCCCTACGTTGACTCCTGCTTCCTCAGCCTCTCGGTATCTTTCCTTGGCTTACGACAGTCTTCATAGTTATTGGAAACATTCTAACCTCTGATGACAGCATATACACATGTAAGTACAGAAACCGTAGAAAGCCCAGGCCACAGAAGTGAGTGAGCGACACGGCATACCTCGGAGGGGTGCGTCGTCATGGCTGCCGTCCAAAACCTCTACAAAATCTCGGGTACATGGTGTGCTGCTTTCAAGGCCAAAGTGGCTGAAGGATAGGGTGATATGATTGACTGTAAGGGAAGAGAGGAAGACTGTTTAATAAAGTTCTGGCAAACAAAACATACAGGGAACAAGATTTTAGCCCTGATCCTTTCACCTGCTGATGCTCTGGCAAAGAACTGATGAATCTGTCAGATGTGCACCAGACGACAGGGGCAAAGAGGAGAAGTAGCCACCACTGTGCAAAAAGGTTTTTGTCTGAAGAGTAACTGAAAAGCTTTTAAAAATGTCTGTAGACTCTGAAATGCTGGTGCTGGTAAGAGAACCCTGGGGTGGGTTTACTTCATGGATGATGGAGAAAGTATCAGCTGTTGCTGTCTTTCTCTGAGAAATACTTTTATTAATAGCTTCCTTAAATTCTGATTCTTGACCTGTGCTTGTAAATAAGACACATTTTCCTCCCTGGCACAAATATCCTAGCATTTTCTGTGTTACTTTTAAGTCCAGAAGCAGGGACATGGAGGTTCAGTCATTTTTAAAGAAAGCTTTCAATTACTTGCAAAATACTCTGAGTCTGGGTCCATTTTCCTTTTGTTTTCTTCCAGGGTCTTGAATCTTTAGAATAGGATCTTTTCCTTTTGCTGTCTTTACACCAGTGAGCTCTTTCATCTAAGAGCTTTACAACTGTTTAGAAACTATCCTTAGGTGCAAGGCTTCAGGACTCAAGGCCGGGAGCTTCTTTATCCAAGGATTGGTTCCTGGCTGGCTGGCTACTTTCTTTGGCTAAGGGTTACATCACTGACCCCCAAATCATATGCAGAGCAATAAAGATACCCTTTTGTTAATGTTTAACATCCCTAGGAAAAATGTTAGAGAATATTTAAGCCAAACCCTTCATTTGTTAGATTAGCTAATGGGGCTTTGTAAGCCTAAGTGACTTTCCTATTATCACACAGGTCATTAATTAGAGAGTGGAGTCAAGAACTTAATGCTTTTCCCACATTATGTCTGAAGTCATTAATTTCCCCTGAAAACCTCAAGAAGGGAAGGGTTCCTTTGAAACAAGATTCATAATGGCCCCAGGGTCACCCTCCTCGCAGTCGTTTTTGCTCGAGTTCTTAGTGGTCTCCTCATTTTCTCTGTAAAATGTGGACAGTAATCCTTACCACTAGATTGTTACCAGATCAGAAAGATTCTAGGATTCTAAAAAGAATACAGTGTAAGTACTTATTAAATGCTTCTTCAAGGCCGATGCTGGGACTTTTAAAAATACATTTTATAACCAAGAGAGACCAGGCTTTATCATTAACTTCCACCTTAACTGAAGACCAATATGCTCATAGCATTGCATCCCCAAAGTATAAGTTATTAACTTTCTAGTCTATGGTTCTTACTGTTCATTTATTCATTTAGCATCTTCTTGAGCACCTACCACAGTCAAGACAAACAGTCAAAAACTATTTATTCATCCAGTATTTTTGTTAACCCCCAATTTCAAATGCCTGTCATTTCTACTAGGTTATAGGTTTTCGCTTTGTTATTTCCTTTGCTAGGCCCTGAAACTTATAAAAAGAAAATTAATTAAGAATAAAGAGCAAAAATTACTTCCTACCAGATTAGGAAACCCTTGTTCTCGTGCACATGAGGAATTAGGGCTTCCCAAAGGAGGAGAGGAAGGCCATCAATTGTTACCAGGGAAGAGATAAGAACATGACTCATTGCTGGACTTTCCCACAGACACATGCATCCTGGATTCTTTTTTATTTTTGTTACTTACAGGGAGGTTGAGCTTGAATTATCCAGCTGCAGTTCTGATTGCTTGGATAGTTGTTCGGGAACAGTGGAGAGGATATAGTGTCAACGGAGTCAGTGAGGAAGTGGCCGCCACAGGCTGAGGGACACACAGATACACACTTTTGTCATACACTTTTGATTTCTACTGATTCTTCAGAACAATTATTTGAAGAATGAAAACGTGAATGATGTTTCCTTATTTCTAAAGGGCTTATCAAGGAAATTCTCTGCCAAGGAAGCTGCACATGAATCATGAGAAAGTGGCGATGTACTCTACATTTACAACAGTATTCTTCAATTATAGGAAGTGGGGAGTGGCAAAGAACAGATTAAATGGTTATGAGTTGCCTGAATCTTTTGATAGAACTCTGGCATTGATTTACTTACTTTACCCACTCGTAAATTATAGGCACAGGGATAATCTCTTAACAACTGACTTCATTTTTAGGAACGTAAATACTCAATTGATGGAGACTTCATATGGGCAGTTGTGTGTTTTCAGGGATGTGCAGATCCCTGTGGGAACAGAAGACGGGGGTGCCTGCTGAGAGCTGGGGAGTGTACAAGGTGTTTCACAAAGGGGATGGTGCTGAAGGAGGAGTCGGGGTGAGGAAGAGTGGTCTGGGGAGAGGGCAGTCTGAACAAGATAGAGAGGAGGGTATGGGGGATATCACACAGACTTGGTTGAAGTGTGGGGCACGTGAGGACAGTCAGGGCAATGCTGAGAAAAGACAGGCAGGTTCCGTCCCCATGGGGAACATCCAGAGAAGCTGGGGCTCCACTGCCTGTTTAGTGCAGAGCCAGGACAGACGATGGTACACTGAAGGTCAGGGTCAGAACTCGCTACTGCACACTGACTTCGGAGGAATACGTGAGACCAAGGACGCTGATGTAGTAGCCCAGAGAAGACCTGCTGGGGACTTTTTTTGCTCTGAAGTGAAATATAAGTGATTAGTTAGAAGAAAAAGTGTTAAGAAACTGTTCTTTGAAAGAATTCTGCCATCAATCATGCTCCACAGTCTACATTGCAACCTCAGGGGAACTCCATCCAAAAACTCTCACTGGCCAGGGCGCTTTACTACAGAAAATGAGCAAGCGAGTCCACTGAAACAGATGAAATGACTAAAGAGACCACACTTATTTGAAAGGACAGGAATCCTCTGAAAAAAAAAAATCACAGGCATATTCAGCAGACAAGAGCCCTTCCAGCTCTAGGTTCCATCTCTGATGGTGGGTAAAGGGTTAACCTCTAAAAATACAAGACAAAAGGCAATGGATGGAAAGGTCTCTAGTAGAAAGTGGTGATTTAAGAAAAAGACAATGTAGCGGGGCATGGGGGGGTGAACACACTTCCAGGCCAGACAGCAGTTAAGACTTTGCCTTCCAAGGCAGTGGGTGTGGGTTTGACCCCTGGTTGGGGAGCTAAGATCCCACATGCCTCTTAGCCAAAAATAAATAATAAATAAATAAAAACAGAAACAATAGTATAAAAAATTCAAAAGATTTTTTTTTAAAGGTCCACATAAAATCTAAAAAGAAAGAAAAGAAAAAGGCAACAGAAAACAACATTGATTCTTCGGGTGAAGGGCTACCACTATCTCAAGGCTTAGAATCTGACTCTATGTTACAAGTTTTGCAATTTATAGCAGTGTATATCTTAGCATAAAATCTTAGATAAATGCTAGGTCATTTATCTATGAATGATGAATTCAGATAAACACTTCTTTACAAGTGTCTCTAATATTAAAGACACTTTTCAGTATGATTCTGACAACCTGTTTGAGGAATACAGAGATCCGGAGGACTAAGACAGAGTTAAAAGTCCCGACAGAATCATTGCAAACCATGGTTCCTTTTTTCTTCTTAAAGTGTCGCACATTAAATAGAAAGCTGGGAACAATTTCCAAGGACTAGTCTCATTTTATTGCAGCACCAAGAGGGAGAGGTAAGGACAGATGGTCTGCGCCTTGGGGAGACCACACGGAACTTGCCTTGTCTGAAGTAAGCGCGGAATCCCCGGCTCTGTCTGGAAGGGCCAGACTGAAATCGCAAGAAGAGGCTGTTTCCGGAAGATATGATGGGGTTCCTCAGTTGCTGTCTTCCACACACACCGGCAAGGCGGGCGGTTGCGGAGCTTACACCGTCAAATGCCTACAAAGAAAGGCAACTGGGTACATGGTGGCTCAGGACTTCAGATCGGCATCCACAAGGCCCTGTTCTGTGGAGTATCTATATGCACATCAGCGACCTAGTGGAAAGCACATCTGGACTTCCCTGGTGGTCCTGGTTAGGAATCTGCCTGCCAACGCAGGTAACATGGGTTCGATCACTGTTCAGGAAGATTCCACACGCCACAGAGCAACTAAGCCCAAGTGCTACAACTCCTAAGCCCATTTGCACTAGAGCCAGTGCTCTGCAACAAGAGAAGCCACCACAGTGAGAATCCATCACACTGAAAGGAAGAGCCTCTGTTCGCAGCAACTAGAGAAAGCCCATGCACGACAATGAAGATCCAGCACAGCCAAATAATAATAATTGCTTTTTCTTAAAAAGAAAGAAAACACATTTGCTGGAACCCAGTGCTTTATTCTATGTCCACTCAGGTCCATCAGAATGTCTGAGTCTTTGGTCGTTTCTAGGACCTCTTCAAAGATTTCAGTGGGAGTTTTCATGTCAGCGAAACTCACCATGAGATCCCTGGATGTCTATAAACACCATGCCTTTCCCTGCTCTCATCCTCTTGTGACTCCAGGACAGTCACATCATGTACAATTCTCACAACATGTGCTGATGCAAGAATGAACACTGGAGCAAATACATGAGAAATAATGATGAGGAATCACTCATTTTCAGAAACTCAGCATTTGCTGGAACTTTTTGCTCTTCATAGGGTTATGGTCAAGAAGAGAAATGGTAGAATTCTATGAGCCTGACTTATTAATAGAAAATTAACTCATTATTTTAAAATATATAGGGTTCTGTGTCTGTTCAGTTCTGTGCTGGGACTTGGCTGACCTTCCATATGAGCCAGTGCAATGGAGTTTACATTGCAGACTCCCCACCCCAACCCGCTACCCCTGCTCCAGATTGCTGAATCAGTATGTGAAACTGAATTTTCTCATTGCCTTGGCACTCTTTGTGTCATGGACTATAGCTCACCAGGCTCCTCTGTCCATGGAATTCTCCAGGCCAGAATACTGAAGTGGGTAGCTGTTCCCTTCTCCAGGGGATCTTTCCAACCCAGGAATCAGACCCAGGTCTCCTGCACTGCAGGCAGATTCTTTACCGACTGAACCACCAGAGAAGCCCATGAATCTTTAAGCCAGGGGAAATAAGTTCTTTTTTTTTGGGG
>NW_011495023.1:13841190-13849721 GCF_000754665.1 Bison bison bison
GGGGGGGGGGGGCAATAATATTAATAACAGCAACCATTCATTAAATGTTTACTATGTGCCAGGAACTGGACACAGCCTTTCACATATACTATCACTTTCTCCTCCCAAGACTCTCCATTTTCAAGAATAAGATCACAGATGCACAGAGACCTCACTAATGTCACAAATCACACAGTTCCTAAGAAGAACAAATACCATCATCAACAGTACACACACTTTTAGAGGATTTCTACAAGTCCATGAACTCACAAAGGCAAGACTCTTCTAGTTTCCTCTATTTTTCTCCAAATTCAGAGGCCTAGTGAGTAGCAGATACTGTTCCATCCCTTTCTAAGCTGTCTTTTTGATTGCAATCCTCTTAAGACAAAATAAGGACAGTAGAAAATGAAGATTAGAATTAGAAAATTCGCACGTGTATACCTGTGGCAGATTCATGTTGATATATGGCAAAAAAAATTTTTTTAATTAAAAAAAAGAAAAAAATAAGGAAAAAAATAGAATTAGAAAATTCAGAAAATCACATGAATGAGCCATTTCCCTGGGGATTCTTTGAAAGAGCACATTTTCTAGGAGGTCTCCATATTTCCAACCTTCCTACACAGAGATTCAGGAATCACAGGATTTGGGCTTAAATTCACATGGCTGGGGCATTGCTTCACAAGGAATGGATCAAAATGAGTGTTTCCAAATGTCCCTACATCAAAATTATATACCAGTGACACCCTACATTTGATTAGCATGCTGTAATTTTACAAGCACCATTGCAATACCTCTAAACTACTCTTCAACACTATGGGATTTTTTTTTTTTAGTAACGAAAGTGAGACTTCCAAGTGTGCTAGCTAATAAACTACTGTCTCATCCAATGGGCAACAGTGGCAATGGAAGCTAGTGACCCAAGATCAAAGAGCCAGTGAGTGGCAGAGCCCGAAACTTAATTCTTCTCTCTCCAAATGCTGTATCACTTCACGTTACTTCTCTTTAAATGGTGTGTAATAGTTATTAAGTTATAAGTTCCTAATTACCATTTTATGAAAGTATATGACCTCAGGTTATTAAGGAGAGAGCTGAGTCTTTTTCTTTAAGTTTGGAAGAGCAATTCTTTTATTTAAGAGTAATTCTTAACACTTGTAATATCAAATCAAGTTTTAATTTATAAAATTAGAAAGAAACTGGAGGGAAGAAAATATGAGAAAACTTGTTGCTGTTTTTAAAAAGTCTGAAGTCATAAAAATTATCAATATACATTTCCTTTACTTCCATTTAGTTTCCAAAACAAAGTTAGCAAATTATATTATTGGCTACATGTATAACATATTCGTATAACTTATTTAAGTCTTATTATAGTCTTATTGAAGTCTATTGCCAAGGGTTTCCTAGGCCTGGGAATTAATTTTCTGATCTGCCGCTTAGGTGGAAAAAGTCAGAGAAATACACAAAACAAAACAAACAAAAAACTATACAGTACAACCAACTCATTTCTAGGTAACTTTAGTAAACTAAAAATTTGAATAAAATTATGAACCCTCAAAAGAAAAAGTAGCCACCACCCCTGGAGTTCCAACTACTGGAGCTCTAAAAACAGAGGCAGACCTGGTTAAGTAGTAAACTAAGCTCTGCAAGTTAATCAGTATCTTGACAAAGTATCCAGAGTTTGTCAAATTTCCAGATACCAGCAAACACATTCAAAATACCTGAGCTCACCATTACCATACAAAAATAAGAGATTTTTTTTTTTTAAAAAGAATAGAACCAGGCAAATAACAAACAGCAAACGCCTGATGAACAAATGAGTAAGTGAATATATATGTAAGAGTACAGGACTGAGGGTGTGGAAAACCCAGAGTTGAGAAAACAAGTTGCTCCTCTCTTGTGGACTGGGCTGTATAAATGCACAGCAGGCAATGATGGCAGGGAAGAGGCCATTCACAGGGGGAAGGAGGACAAGAGGAACTGCTTTCTGGGCCCTGTGGGCAGTGGAGGAGGTTCCAGTCAGGCAGGGACCAAGCCACACGCACCTGCCCAGGTGCCCTCTTGCCAGCTATGCCAGCCCTTCACCAGCACTGCGAGAGAAGTAGGAAGGCAGAAGGTGGCAAAGGACACCGGACCCACCCCAGGTCCCAGAGTATCCAGTATCAGTGCCCTGAGCTGTGGCCAGAAGTCAGAACTGAGTCAAACTTCTATGGACTTCAATACTTGATGTTTTAAATGTTAAGGAGATTTGAATAAATATCAACCCCCTTTCAAAGTTCAAAGTGTCAACTCCAGCACAAAGTGATGGGAAGGAAAACCTTTCAGCTTAGAGATTAGCACTCCTTTCTGATGATATGTATGGATGCCAAAGGTCAGAGTCCAGAGACAATTTGAGAAAATAAAGGAGCCAAGCAAAGGGAAACTTTCACCTTTCCATGTACTTACTGATGATGGAAATATATATTATTTAAGAGTATGCATTATTTAAAAGCAGGTGGCAGAATCCCTTTCAAAGAGAAAAAACAGAAGGTAAGTTTATTTAGCAAAACACCCTGGCAGGTGCTCAGAGAATGACTGCCATGGGAGAGATGCCATGTGATGTTACTGTGGACAAATCTTTCTCTATCCTTCAGCCACCTAATCTGTACAATGGGACTGACATAAAATTGTAGTACATATTGTTCACCAGAATTAAGTGACTTAAAAGACATAAATTCTCATGTATACATTTTTCAGTGGAATTTGGCAACAGAGGAAATGTAAAAGCCAACTCTTTCACTTCCAGATAGCTACCTGAGGTAAACTCTTGTATAATTGGATTTAAAAATATGGACAATAATGTTCCCTGCTATAAGGGTTGCCCCAGCACAATATTAGAAGAATTAGAAGTACATTAACAGTAGAATGGGTCCATGACTCATGGTATAGAGGAGAATCTTGTATAGTGGCAAACACGATGAGCTAGATCTGAATACAGCACAGTGTAGGAAAATGGTCAAACCAGGTTGTTAAATGAAAGGAGTGAATGGAAGAATAGGTGTCATGTTGTATTATTTACATCAAGTTTGAAAACATGCAGATCAATACTACATACTGTATGTGGAAGCCACATACCATGAAAAAGTACCAAAACAGCCACGGGAATCATAAACCAATTTCTCATAAATGGTTTCCTCTGCACCAGGGGCAGGGACTGGAATCAGTGTGGTTTGCCCATGGGGCCTCACTGTGTCCTCAGCAATTCATTTCTTTTGGGGAAGAAAAGAAAGAACTTGAAGCAAGCATGGTAAAATACTGAGATTTAGCAAGGAGAATGTTTTTGTTCATGCTGTACTTTATGTGCATTGTGTAGTCTTCTCTGTATACTCAACATATTTTGTAATAGAGTTTTCCTGAAGGAAGAGAGAATCTATATAAAGGAAATTACAGGAAATGTAGACTAAGATATACATACAAAGATGCTCTTCCAAGTATTATTATAATAAGCAAAAAATAGAAGTTGTCTAAGTGGTCAGTTGGAGAAGGCAATGGCAACCCATTCCAGTACTCTTGCCTGGAAAATCCCATGGACAGAGGGGCCTGGTGGGCTGAAGTCCATGGGGTCGCTAGGAGTCGGACATGACTGAGCGACTTCACTTTCACTTTTCACTTTCATGCATTGGAGAAGGAAATGGCAACCCGCTCGTGTTCTTGCCTGGAGAATCCCAGGGACGGGGAAGCCTGGTGGGCTGCCATCTATGGGGTCGCACAGAGTCGGACACAACTGAAGCAACTTAGCAGCAGCAGCAAGTGGTCAGTAATAAGCTAGTGGTTAACTCAATTCTAGGGTGTTCATGTAACTGACTAAAGGGCCAAAGAAACTGTTTTTAAGAAGAAATGTATTAAATAAACTAAGTGAAAAAGACAGGATACAAAATGATGTGCAGTATTCTCTTAACTCCCTTTGTGTATGTGGGTATAAGGGTGCGTGTGCTTGCATGTGTGTGTTTCTGTAGGAAATGAGCCAAAATGTTAATTGTCTCTGCTTTGCAGTATTATAGATGGTGTCCATTTCTTATTTTTTCTTTTCTGTATTTTAGAAATTTGATATGAGGAACATGTAAAATTTTAAATAATGCATATATTTAAAAATGTTTATGTGTTTAGCCAGGCAGACATATAAGTGATCCCACATAGAGACATGAAAATATGCTCTTCATATAACTGAGCTGCAATATCAAAGCCAGCTGGACATTAATGCCATTTAATCTAGCCTTTTGCTGCCTGACAGGACTCTATCCAGGATACGGTTTTTGTTTTAAGATCTCCAAGACATCTGTTAGCTGGCCAGTATCTGCAACTACAGTCCAGACCTCAATCCAAGCTCTAGGCTCAGATAACCGACTGCATTCCAGACAATAGACAACACGGCTGGTATGTCCCATCAACCATGGAAATCACTGTCTCAAACTGAAGTCCTCGCCCCGCCCCCTAAGTCCTCCTGCCCCTTTCACTTCCTGCCTCATCCCCTCCATGGAACGGAGCCTTATGTTCTGTTAGCTCTCCCTCTGCTGTGTCTCCTGGACCCCTTCCCCTCCCCCCCACCAAGTGTCTTGTTGTGGGACTTCATCCCCTCTTGCCTGGGTCACTACAGCAGCCTGAAACTCCCCCTGCCTGAATTTGTGTCCCCCTTTAATTCGGTCTCCAAACAATCACCACCATGCAATGTGCTTTCTAAAATGTAACACCCAACCCAAAAGGAAGGAAGAGTATCCCAGTCCATTTTAAGATCATAGTGAGTAGGGACTTCTCTGGTGGTCCTGGGGTTAAGAATGCACCTTCCAATGCACAGGGCATGGGTTTGATCCCACGTCAGGGAGCTAAGATCCCAGATGCCTTGTGGCCAAGAAATCAAAAACATAAAACAGAAGCAATACTGTAACAAATTCAAAAAAGACCTTAAAAGTGGTCCACATCAAAAATCTTTTTTAAAAAAGTAAAGTGTACTGAATAAAGATGAGCATCGCAGGTTCTGCCTTACTGAGAACCAAG
Organism: Bison bison bison; assembly: GCF_000754665.1. Classification (NCBI taxonomy): domain Eukaryota; kingdom Metazoa; phylum Chordata; class Mammalia; order Artiodactyla; family Bovidae; genus Bison; species Bison bison. The sequence continues at coordinate 13,846,195 of NW_011495023.1, forward strand.
GAGAGTGCCTGATCCAAATGCAACGTGTAGAAGTGCAGCCCACAGCCCCGCTCCACCAGGATCCGCCCTGGTGACGGGGTGAGTTGTGGTCCTCACGGAAACACAGCGCTCATAGCGTCACAGCACACACATGGCGAAGGGAAAATGAACAGTAGCTTCCTCAGAAATGTTTGCATTTTCATTTCTAGAAACTTGAAAAAGTACTCTCAGAATGTTTGTGAGTAGAGACGGGAAAGTACTTCTACTGCATCTATCTTCTTCTTTTATTAAGTTTCATCTTCCTCAGGGAGAAAATAAACCCACTATATATGTGGGTTAAAATTAGCATAAACTGGAGCAAGAGGAAACTATTTTAATTCAAAAGCAAAACACACAGCATGTTTTACATTCCCCAAAGTATGCCAATGCCATCTTAACTTCAGAGTTATGCTTTCCATGCAAATTGTGAATGTATATGAATATGCTTTTATTTTCATTTACTGCACTACCATTTTCTCCTTTGCAACGCATTTGTGAATCTTTTAGATGGTATGAGAATAACCCACTTATGAAGTGAAAACATTCACTGAGATGATACACTGAAGAGCGTGCAAAAATTTTATAATATATATTTTAAGATTTTTTAAAAAAATACTTTAAGATAAAATGAGTCTGCTCATAAACTAATCAAGATAGTTACCAATGAACTGGGGATTATGGATCCAGGTCTGTGTATCTAAGGTTCATAATTTTCAAAAATGTGAGATAAAGGGACTTTCCTGGTGGTCCAGTGGTTGGGAATCCACCTGCCAATGCAGGGGACATAGGTTTGATGGATCCATGGTTCAGAGGATTCCACATACAGCGGAGCAGCTAAGCCCGTGCTCCACAATTGCTGAGCACACGTGCCTAGAGCTTGTGCTCCGCAACAAGAGAAGCCACCACAATGAGAAATCCACACACAGCAGTAAAGAGGAGTCCCCGCTGCTGCAACTAGAGAAAGCCAGCATGCAGCAAGGAAGACCCAGCGCAGCCAGGAAATCTATAAATATTGTTTTTTAAAAAAGATAAGTTAAGACCTTTAACATAGCATGAGTAGTGACAAAACTAGAAATAGTAGTAATAGAAAAATCAGCAGCAATAGCTAACACTTATCTGTACCAGACACTGTGATTAATGCTTTAGGTATATTTTTTCAAATTCTTTCTTACAATTCCATTTGCAGCTGGTAGAATTGAGGCTCAGAAGATATAAGTAACTTGTTCACAGTCACACGCTGGGTAGGGTGGAGCCACTATACAAATCCCCTCTGCCTGACGTCTGATCAACTATCATTAAACAACCAAAAATATAAAAATCAAGTTTTACTCATTGACAACAGAATATTGAGAGATTATGATTCTAAGAAGCTAAAGCAATATGTCCACAGTCTCCTTAAAAAAATCCTGGGAAACGGAGTTGAACTCAAGTCTCTCTTCTCTGGACCCACAAGCTTGCATCCTTAAAGGCATTTCAGAAAGTCTCATTCAAGGCCTGGGTGGGTTCTGGAGTGGTTGGCAGCTGTCATGCATCCCACCCACTGCACATGCGCGGGATTCCTGGCATGGTTATCTGAGCAGGCTGGAACAAAGGGTACAGGGGCCAGGTTGTTGCTGTTCAGTTGCAAAATTGTGTGGCCGACTCTTGGTGACCCCATGGACTGCAGCACACCAGGTTTTTCTGTCCTTCACTACCTCCTGGAGTTTGCTCAAATTCATGTCTGTTGAGTCGTGATGCTATTTCATCACTAAATCTAACATCAAAATCCCCGATTCCTAACTCCTGGCTCCAGTCTTAGATCCAGATTTCCATCCACTCCTGCCCTTTTTCTAGTATAACACAGCCTCCCTGGACCAGCAAGGCTTCTTTCCTCACTTCGCCCATGCTTTTAACCTGGTCTTTAGCCTTTACTTTAATTCATTCTCGCAACATGTGTCTACTGCTTGGATTACTTTGAAGCTTATCGGGGTCAAAATGTGTGGCAGAGGCTAAGATCTAAGGGTACAGAAGACAGCATTCTCATCAGGGTGCAAGGTCAGTGTGGAGGATGAGAGTCCGTGAAATGTATCCACATGTGCCATACATACAGAAGAAGCTAATATGGCTGCAAATGGAATCCCCATTAGGGAATGGGAACTGTGCCAAGACCGAGGAAATATTAAGTGATAGGGAGGGGAATCTGCCAGGAAATTATCCAAGCTGTTAAAGCCATAAATGTAGGTAAGGAAGGAAATAGAAATATTACTCATTATAGCAGCTTTTCTTGTGGGTGGGGACGGGGAGGAAGCATCCGTTTCCTCTGTCAGTGATATTTTCCAGCTATGCTCCTCTGAAATGAAATCGCAAATTCACAGCACACATCTGGTGTCGGGTCTCTCTTATTCCTGAGTCTTTGTTCTACGTGGTGGCACTCCAGCTTCACAGTTTACAGGAGACAATAAACTCTGCTAATTTGCAGTTGTCGCAAGCAGGGACTCAGAGATGACTGGAAATGTTGGTAGGAAAAGAAACCCAAGAAGCTTATTTTATTCTTACAAATAAACAAGAATTTAAAGAGATTCTGATGCAAACAAAATGCAAACAAAACAAAGCTCAAAACAAAGCTTGGGTCCACAGACCCAAGGACACTGGCTCCAATTCAGTTATTATTAATTTTTTTCCCTTTGGGGATGTAAAGTGCCGGCACAGTTTTGGTAACTCATTTGGCGCCGGGAGGCAAGATGGCTAAATGGGTTACCAAAAGCAAACTATAAAATAAAATGTTTAACAGAGATTATCAGAAATCATCCTCAAATGGAAAGTCAGCTTTCTATGGTGAGAAGTGAAGGAGAAAGGGAAAATACAAAAGGGAGAGGACAGGAAAGAGATTGATTTCTGTCCTGGATTTATTTTTAAAATAAATGTTTAAAGAAGAACTGTTTAAGAATTGCTTCTTTGAAGCACTGACTTCTCTTATCCCTGTGTCTTTTTGCTCAGTTTTAGAAACAATGAATGTTTTCAAAGGAAACACATTATAGGTAGGGTCTTAAAAAATAAAAACAAAGATACTGTGTTTCACATTCGCCTGCCCTGAGCCTCAATGTTAAGTAATGTGAACAAAAACAGAACACTGTGGCTTTAGGGTGGGGTTGGGGGTTGGGGCGCTCTGGTATTCTCTAGTTCAAATCCAACATTTTGCTTTCTTTCTCCTAGAGGAGCTTCAGAAAGCAAACCGTGACTCAACATGTGCTGCATTTTTTTTTTGGTCCTAGGTCCTGTATCCCTAGCGGATATTTTCTCCAGATGAGAGGCCAGATCAGGGCTGTGGGCTGCTCGCTTTCGTCTGCTCCCCACTGGTTCTCACAAGGCGGACATTCCATTGTGCTGAGCAAAGAGGATGCTGGAATCAGAAGCCAGAGTCTCTGGGGCCAGTCGTCCTGCTGCTCCAGCTGCCCTCCTTCCCCTCTCATCTCACGCCGCGCTACTGCTGCATTTCTCCGAGATCAATAAGAGCTCTTAGAGCTACGTGA
>NW_011495023.1:13849821-13850945 GCF_000754665.1 Bison bison bison
GTGCCGTCTTCAATTTTCCACTGAGGCACTGATCGTTGTAAGAGCAGAGATGACAACAGTTTCCATATTCCTGTGTTCAGCCATGCATCTGGTAGTCATTCATGCATCACACAGATCGATCCTCTGGCAAACACTGCCGCTGCGGGTTCCGTGAAATGGGATGGAGGCTGTGTATTGCTGTTCTGTTGTTCCATTTCATCGGTTTCTTCTACATGCTGAAAATTGTGCCTCTAGTTCCCTGCAGCCAGAGTGAGGGGCTTTGGGGCTCCCTTGGGTTTACACTGTGTCCACTGGGGACCTCTGGAGACGAGACCTCCCTCAAGAAGAGCTCTCTTCTGAACAAGTGTGGAGAGGACCCCTCCACCACTGCCGATGGACTTGTGCCCCAGAGGATGAACGGAAGCTGAGGAGTCAGACTGTGACCTCCGGGATGGATCCACTACTGACATCACCTGCCCCTTTGAGTCTGTTTCTCCAACTCCTCCCTTATTCTCCTCTTCAAACACAACTCAGAACTGGATCCTCTCCCCAAGGTCTCCTCTTTCTGCTGGTTCCCCAGGCACTTGATTTGATAAATGAGCAAAATAGCATCCCCAGCCCATGGAGAGTTAGTGGTGGTGCTGAACCTGGACATGACTTCCTGGTAGAGTCTCATACACAGTGGACACCAAAGACCAAATGGATGGATGGAATGCAGAACACTGACTTCAAAGGAAACCCGCTTTGGAATTCATGTTTGAGATCCTAACTTTTTTCCCAAAATTAATAAATGAAGTATGGGTTCATCTGAAAAAGTTCTGAATGGTTCCAAAGTAACCCTTGTTTTATCTCCTCCTATTTTTTCAGTTGTGCTTTATCCTGTGACTCAGTCTTCTGCAGATAGACCACAATTGTTATATTCTACCAAAATACTTACTCTTACTTAGGCTTGCTTGCATTGTAGTGTTGGTTCTGATATTAATTTCTGCTGCTACTGCTGCTGCTACTAAGTTGCTTCAGTCATGTCCGACTCTGTGCGACCCAATAGACGGCAGCCCACCAGGCTCCCCCATCCCTGGGATTCTCCAGGCAAGAACGCTGGAGTGGGTTGCCATTTCCTTCTCCAATGCATGAAAGTGAAAAGT
>NW_011495023.1:13851045-13851587 GCF_000754665.1 Bison bison bison
TGCCCTCCTTCCCCTCTCATCTCACGCCGCGCTACTGCTGCATTTCTCCGAGATCAATAAGAGCTCTTAGAGCTACGTGAGTTTAAGGCTCCGGAGAGAGCCTCTAATTAAGCAATTAAGCTGTTGGTCGGAGGTCACTTTAATCCTCGGCCTTCGTGAAAGGAAACCTAATGGGGCCGTGTTCATGCTGACTGTACAGAGTTCTGCTCAGCCGGTGGGTCCTGCTGTCGCCTGAGCAAGAAAGGCTCACAGTGTGTCGTCGAGGGAAGCCAGAGGTTAACGACGCCGGGCACTCAAAGGGACTGAGCAGAAAGTGCACTGGTATCACCAAATTAGTTGAAACCTGAATATAAACTGAGCTTTCTGATGAGTTTCCCCACGATGCCATCACCATTTCAATAGCAGTCAAAAAACCCAGTTTCTCTCTTGTTTTCATTAGAGCAGCATGAAATTCTAGAAGACATGCTCCTGCAATGTTATCTAAGTTCTTCTCATGTGGCTCAAAAGATTGAGATTGAATATCAATAATTGTGCCAGGAGGT
>NW_011495023.1:13851687-13901707 GCF_000754665.1 Bison bison bison
GAACGCTGGAGTGGGTTGCCATTTCCTTCTCCAATGCATGAAAGTGAAAAGTCAAAGTGAAGTCACTCAGTCATGTCCGACTCTTAGCAACCCCATGGACTGCAGCCCACCAGGCTCCTCCGTCCATGGAATTTTCCAGGCAAGATACTGGAGTGGGGTGCCATTGCCTTCTCCAGATATTAATTTCTACCTGGTCTTAATCCTGACCTGTTTGCACCAAAATTTTCTTATTTTTCAAATAAGCAGATGACAGTAAATTATCTCTAACCTCTCCTCTTTTAATCTTAACATTCTATGTATTCAATAAACACAATGACTGTTACAAAGGATATTTCCACTTCTGACAATCCAAATTGTTAAAGAAAGTTTAAAAGCCTGATGGCTGGCCCCATTCAAGCATAATTTACTTTGGTATTGAATAATACACTTGAGATCTATTAAAAATCCATGAACACAAACATTATCTGGCAACATCATTGGCAGTTGAATATTTTTCTCTTTGCTAATGACTCTAAGTAGCAGAACTAAGATATTAACTTGACTGTATCCACAATGAATGACTAGCTTTGTATGAACTTAGACTACAGAGATATTATGTAAGATATTGGACTTTTAGGGACATTTCACATCCAGTGTCCATCTAGCTATAAAGAGCGATGGCTGGTGCCTCAATGCCTGCCTTCATGAACCCCTGGACAGCTCAGTAATACTTGAAGCCAAGCTCCCAGCCTTTCCAGTACATTGCCTGCCGTGTCCAAACCTCTTACTCCCATAATTGGGTCCACTTGACAACTCTACCCAGCAGAGCTCTACCCCAACTTATCTGAATAGTCCTTTTTCACATTTCTTTATCTTTTGGTAGTGTTAGTCACTCAGTCGTGTCCAACTCTTTGTGACCCCATGAACTAGCCAGCCAGGCTCCTCTGTCCATGGAATTTTCCAGGCAAGAATACTAGGGTGGGTTGCCATGCCCTTCTCCAGAGAATCTTCTCAACCCAGCGATCGAACCCCGGTCTCCTGCATTGAAGGCAGATTCTTTACCATATGAGCCACCAGGGAAGCCCTCTTTTTGTGGAAGTGAATTACAAATTGGATAAACAAAAATGACTTAGCTTGTGTATGATTTATACAATTTTAAATATAAATAAATTTGCCAATCTGAAAAGAAATCTTACAGTTGGCCACAGGTTCAAATTTCTCATTCTGAAAATATGAAATTTACGGAACCAGTCAGGTCCTTCCTAAGGTCTCTGCCCTGGTAACTGACTTCATCAATTCCTCCATTTACTTCTTATACTCAGCTGCTCTTTTGTGACCAGCACCCTGCAGTCCAGGTATGCTTAAGCTCCTTCACAACTAAAAATAATAACAACTTTCCATGGGTCCTGCCTCCCATAGGCTATTACCCTTTATCCTTCTCTACCATTCATGTCCACTGTTCTGAGCAAAAGCTAAGAAGCTCCTGTATCTCTAAACCCACTGTAATCTGGAGTTTTCCAACACCACCTACACCAGTCCTGCTCCTTACAAGGTCATCAAAGACTGAATCCAGGGGCTTCCTTTCAGCCTCATCCTGGTTGACCTCTGCTGGACTTGGTCCCTTTGCCCACCCACTCTTGAAAACTGACTTCACTTTTAGTTCCTGTGCTACCACTCTCTTCTGCTTCTCCTCCCGTCTTTTTGGGTAATGCTCAGTGTCCTTGTCTTCTGTTTCTCCCCGTTGTCGTTTACTTGCTAAGTCATGTCTGACACTTTTGTGACACTATGGACTGTAGCCCTTCAGGCTCCTCTGTCCATGAATTTTCCAGGCAAGAGTACTGGAGTGGGTTGCCATTTCCTTCTCCAGGGGATCATCTCAACCCAGGGATCAAACTCATGTCTCCTGTGTCTCCTGCATTGCAGCCAGGTTCTTTACCTCTGAGCCACAGGGAAGCCCATCTTCCTCCTAAATGGTAGTTTAGGGCCAACGGTTTACTTGATCCCTTCTTCTTTAAAAAATACTCCTCTATAGGATTCCATCCACTTCTGTGTTAGTGCCAGCTCCTGGGCTCTAGAGCATAGGCTCAATAGTTGTTATGCACAGGCTTAACTGCTCTGTGGTATGTGGGATCTTCCCAGACCAGGGATCAAACCCATGTCTCCTGCATTGGCAGATGGATTCTTCACCAATGAGCCACCAGGGAAGCCCTGGGGGGAGGGCTTGCTGTGTGACAAGCAGATCACCTATATGATCTTAAATATCCCAACAACAAATCTGACATGGTTACTCATACTGCCCCCATTGCAGATTAAGGAAATTGAAGCTCAAAGACTAGCTTTCTCCCGGACGTCACAGCTAAAAGTGGCAAAATCCAGGCTCAGCACCAGGGAGAGCTAAGTTCTTAACCATGGCGCTATGGTGTCCCACACTGCCGGTGCAGTTCACTTTTTACATCCAAGTATGGCTCAAGGGCTTATCAGCATCTGCTTCTGATACTCCATCCCCCTACTGGCTGGGAGACCCCAGCTACTTCACACAGAATGCCCTGATCCTGACAACCTGTGTGGACTATTACATTTTGTATTTTAGCACATCTGCCAGACTGGACTCCTCCCAGGAGCAGTATGAGGATTCATTTTCTTATCTTCATGCCTAAAGACCAGATCATATTTGAGGTTTTACATCCTCATTTTTGTTTCCTCTCACTACATTTTATGAAGTCAAGCCCAGCTGCATGCTGAGATACAGTCACGGTTACTAGAAAACCCAGTCTGTGTATTTATATATTATGTAATAAATAGGTGGAAAATCCTACTCACGGCCACAGAAGGGGAAACGGGGCCACCATGCTGGGTGTGCCTTTGACCTAGGCTTTATTTTCTTCACATACATTTGTTTATTGAATTGTATGTATTATGGACTTTACCAGAGAGAAGAAACTGTACCTAGAACCAAATAGACTGCAGGAGGGAGAAAGAGATGGAGAAGTACCCACCAGAGGCACAACTGTAAGGTAGACAAGATGTCTCTGGTCCATTCAAACTTCTCTTGAAGGCACCTCTACTGTTTCAATGCATTGTTTCACCGCCTTCATATTTAATGGTTATTTTAAGAGAGTACAGAGTTCCTGGTTGGTAGTTATTTTATTGCTCCAAATTTAAAATACCATCTCTTTTTCCCTTTCAATCATCACTGCTGAAAAGTCAGCATTCAGTCTGCCACTTCCTAAAAGATACTTTGTTCCCCCACTCACCAATTCCCCTGGCTGATTGAAATCTTTTTTTCTTGATCTTTTAGATTAAAATCTTTAAGTTTTTTTAGATAAGTATGTCTTTCTATGTATCTTGCTTGGCTGTTGGGTTCCTTGGCATTCTTGGTTTTATAAACGGATGTCTTTCATTAGTTTTAGAAAAGCCTTAGTCATTAGTTCTTCAAATATTGCTACTACTCCATTTATCAATGTATGTTACATCTTTTATATGTATCATATATATATCTTAACCTCTGTTCTGTATTTTTCATCCTTTGCTTATATATATATTTTTTCTGGGTAGATTCTTCTGCTATCACTTGTTCTCTCTTCATCTCTAATTTGTCTAACATAAAACAAACAAACAAACAAAAAAAACCCCAAATCCTTCCACTGAGATCTTAATTTCAGCTTTTGCATTTATCCACTTTTTCAATTTTCAGTATTTTTCAATTTGCAATGTTACTGTTTACGATTTGCAGTCTTTGTCAGAAGGTTTAAGTTTGACTTTTTTCTCCATAACCTTAGTAAGCATAGTTGCTTAGTAAGCTGTGTGCCTGATAATTTTAGCACCTGGCATATCAGTGTGTTTATTTCCGTTGTCTGTTATTCATGTTGTATCTCATTTATAGTACATCATCCCTCACGTATATGAATATCTTTGATAATTTGCTTGCTGTTGCATATGAAAATTACTGGTAGAAATGAAGTCTGGAATGATTTTTATCTCCCTTTGAAGCAGAGTTTAAAATGCTTTGGTCAGATGTTCAAGGCCTGGATGCATTCGTAACGCAAAGTTGCTCTCATCCTATGGCTTCAGATTTGGGGGCCACTCAGGTGACTGGAAGCTGGGATGTGGTCTTTGTGAAGGCCATTTTACTTCCATTCTATCTACGATTCAGGATGTTTAATCAGTACTCTTACCCCATTCAGATCCTGGACACAAGTCTTGTTCCCCTTTGCCCTGAAAAGTTCTCAGAAATGCTGCTAACTCCTTCTGGATTGGCAAGTGCCCAGAGGCAAAAGCAGTCTCAAATACCAGGCTCATATCTCTATCAGATACTAACTCAGAAACTTCACACTACCCTTGTGAGTTCCTGTTGCATTAGGAAAACACTGTAAAACAGCATTCAAATTTTTAAAATTGTCCTTTTCAGGAGAGTTACCATTATGGAAAGTGGATGCCCTACACCTTAAGTTCGTATAAGGCTTTGCCAATTTAGACTCTGAAGACACATGTTAAAAGGTTAATACATAGCCATAAATCAATTGAACTTTGAAGTAGATTAATGATTTAATCTTGTAAAATAATTCTCGAAACCATTCCATTAGACTGGACTACTTTGAAAGTTATGAAACAACTTTTGAATTTTCCTGAGTTAAATTTGAAAGCTAGCAAGTTGGAATTTGTATAAGAAACTGCCAGGAAACTAAAACAGAAAGATCCATTAGCCAAGCGGATCTGGTTTATATTTGAAGGAAATTTTTCTAAATACAAATAAAAGATGGAAAATCTTTTGTAAAGAAAATAAAGTTTCAAAATACAACCTAATTCCCTCTCACATTAGGTGTTAGTTTCAGGTGAAAATGTATTAAAGTTGTTGACAGTGATGGAAAGTTTTTTAACCACCTAACAGCCATAGCGCTTCTCCTCTGCTCTATCTCACCATCTAGTCTGTTCCCGAACTGATTTGTTCAAGCAGCAGATCAAGATATCCTGAGCTCAAGAAAAGTGAAACCTTGAGAGAACCCTCAGAGAGTTAATAATAATTGACTGAAAGTGGCTCTGATCAATTCACTATCGTAATCCACTACACTTTCCTAATCTTTCTTGCAGCCAATTCTGGCCAATTATCTGTAAGGGGGCTTCTGTAAAAATTTTGCTTGCTTGAAAAAAAAAAAAAGATGGAAACAACTAACACTATTCCTTCTCCTTCAGATTTGAACTCAGGGTATTTGGAACTGCCGCAGCCAGTTTTGGACCAAGAGATAACAAACACAAAATGAAAAGTCATTTCACTAAGAGACTGGGTTGTTAAACAAACCTCCTGGTTTGTGTTTCAGTTCAGTTCAGTCGCTCAGTCGTGTCCGATGCTTTGCAGTTTGTGTTTAGGTAAGAAATAAATGTGCTTGTATTTTAAGTTGCTAATTAGTTGAGTTTCCTATGATTTGACATTGAAAACATCCCTAGCCAACACATCCACTAAACGTGCTCTGTTTTGACATGGCAATGTTTTGACAGAGGTTTGACCAGAGACAATGCTTGAGATTTGTGTCACTTACCAAAACACAAGAGTCCTGAGGTTCAAGGTCAAAGTCAGTGAAGTTCAAGAGAACACGGTGATGTTTTTCCACTTGAATGACCCAAGTACATTCAGTGTTGCTCCTATAAGGACTGGGGTAATTTGGAGAATGGATCTCTCCACTGGGAGCCTGGAAAATGCCACCACAACCTGTGGATAAAAGACCCAATGCAATAATAAGAGGAATCTCTGATGCACAAAACTTTTCACCATTATCTGGGAGCAGAGAAGAATATGCTACTTTGTTTGACCACCATTTTAATGTGGTCTTTGGTAAACATTCTGAAGAGCTAAATACTCACTATTAATTTATGCATTCCAACAAAACAAAGAAGGGTGTCTAAGACTTCAAATACTTTAAATACTGATGCCACACATTATTTTCAAAATATTGAAAAATAATGCAAATAAAATCAAGTCTTCATAAAGCCATGAAATGCCTCTTCATTGTTTTCTGAAAGTATAACATACTTTAAGAATAACACATCTGGTTCTAAGAATTTTGATAATTCAGTAGTGTGAAGTATGAGTGTTAGTTGTTCAGTCATGTCCGACTCTTTGCTACACCATGAACTGTAGTCTTCTAGGCTCCTCTGTCCATGGAATTCTCCAGACAAGAACACTAGAGTGGGTAGCCATTCTCTTCTCAGGGTGTCTCCCTGACCCAGAGATTGAACTGGGTCTCCTGCATTGCAGGGAGATTCTTTACCATCTGAGCTACCAGGTAAGCCCAATTCAACAGTATACAATTTTACAAATAATTTAACATCTAATTTTAAAAATTTGATACTCTGGACTTTGCACAGCCATTAAGTTTTTTAATTCCTATGATGTAATCAAATACCTATCAATGTCTAATTCTGTGACCCACCATTTCTCAGATTTATGACAATATAAACTAGAAAGGGAAAATTCAGTGCTGTTTTCTGAAAACTGAGAATCATTTTGGGGTAATCTAAACACTATGTAAATATAATTTTTTATTAAATTCATGAATCATTAACTTTAGGAAAGACCTAATAAACTTACTGTATTACCTTTGACCTGCAGAAGCGGGACCATAAGGCAGCCTGGAGTCATATCTTTGCTTTTACATTTTTTAGCTGTGTGATTTTGGACAGGCCACTAACTTCTCTAAGCTTCAATTTCCTCATTAGTAAGATGAGGATAAGAAATGAACTTCCTTTAGTGGGTGGTTGTGAAGATTAAACAAGACAGTCTTTGTGGAATAGTTAGAAAAGTGCCTGACACAGAGCAAGCGTTCAGTAAACATTGCTTTAATTAGTAGTTGTATCAATTAACATCTGCTCAGAGTTGTGCATTAATACTTTATGTTTAAAAATCTGCAACCATTTATTTAGACAGCCTAAGATCTTGGGCAGAAAGTCACTATATAACAAAAGGTAATAATTCCTAGGAATTGGCAAATTTCACATTTATAGTTTGGGTATTTAATAAGCATCCACACACATGGCATAAAGTAATTTATCACTTTACTAATGCCCAAATTGTGGCTGGTAAACAAGCAGAAATCCCGCAGGGATCAAGTGAGTCTAACCAACCATCCTGCTTCTGCTTTTACCATGGAAGTGCATACTTGCATTGGCTGGTTTTCACACACGAGGTGACTCTTTGGAAGTTAAACTCCATCGTGTTTTTTAGGGAAATGTATATTCCAAAGCAATGCTCCCTATTAGGGAAGTCAGAGTAGTAATAGAGGATGTAGCCTTCATAGCACTCTCTAAATATGTCATGAAATTTTAAATAAAGGTTCAACTGAAGAATTTAGTGATACCTCCTTGGTTCACCCACCTCCAGGGACTGCTCTCCATGAGACATTGAAGCCTCTCCCATTTATGGAACTGTCAGTCTTAAACCGGATGGCCAGCTCATTTCCAGTGCTGGAGACCTGCATGGGATTCTCAGATGATCTTTGCACACACAGCTGGGCTATCCTGGGTGAGTGGAAATCAGGACCTCCATAGATCTACGATGGGATGGAGAAGAAAGAACTTGAGAGAGATATGTAAGCAATTATAACCACTAGCCTTTGGATTCTATAATATTATTAGTAGAGAGTGAAATCTCAGCCACCCTGGGTGGGCAGGAGCTATAAACTTGAGTTAGATTTTCAAAGGCATTCCCTCTGCCCTTGGAACACCCAGGTTCAACCACCCACAAAATGCTGGCTTGTTCCATCAGACAGAACTGTAGAGCTGAACTGAGGAGATAACTCCAGAACCTTCTTATCGCGCCTCTTCAATTTTTCCAGTCTGCATAGGATTTCCTGCTTTCTTTGGCAGAGGCACTGCAGATAGTCCAGCATCACGTCTGATTTGCTAATTCTTCTGGGCACATGGGAATAGTCTGAGCACAAAGCCATTTTGTTTGTTCATTGAAGACTATTGATCACCCTGCTACATTTTTAGGATTTTCTGTTTCCAATCTGAATATTTCAGATTAGGATTTAATATGAAACTTTTGCTCCTTCAGAGAGACTGAAAATGTAACCTCTATCAGGGTGTTCTGTGGTGTCCTCAGGAGGGAGTCCTACAGACCTCTCTGTATTTCCTCCCAGAGCCTGGCCACTCCCAGGAGCAAGATGAAGAATATTCACTTTCTGCTCAGCAATCACCAGGTCTCTGCCCCACTATGTCATTCTCACTTGTCCTCAGACCTCCTCAGCTCCTCCAACTTGCAACTATTTGTCTCACTGGACCTGATACCCCAGTGACACATTACTCCCCCATGTGTCCTCTGGGCTGCATGTCCAGTATCTTGCAGGATGTGTAGCCCCGCCCAGTAGAGGGGGAGACGAGGGCCCAGGCTGCCTCTCACACAGGCTTCTCAAGGGCCCCTTGGATAATCAGTGTGTGGGGGGCTGGGGTATGCAGATGAAGAAGACAAGAATCACACAAAGATGCAGAGACCCTACTTTCAGTCTTGCCAAACTTGAATGTGTAGAAGAATGACCAATTTTTTGCTGACAGTTTTCAGGCATGCTGGTATCTGGGCCCTTCCCTCTCCTTCACGAGAACATCCATTTAAATCTAGACTCAGGTTAGAATTGGAAAAGCGTGGTTCCATGCCCTCCCCGCCCCCTCACCCCCTGCATCTGCGTGGCTCTCCCACCCTGAGTTTCTCCCCATCCTCAGGTCCATGCCCCTGCCCACCCCAGGGCGGCTGCTGACTGACGCGGGCATCACTCGAGTGTTCTCCAGAGGAGAGAACAAGCAGCCTACTTTCGGTGAGGAGCGTGTGATTTGAATCCATAATGATTTCTTTGTCTGATTAATTCCCCCCAGCCATGCGGGACAGGCCAAAATGAATGAGGCCGCTGTTTCAGGAGGGCTGAGCACAAGAGCTGTAATTGCAGAGGAATGAAGCGAGCAGGCTGCTTGGTGCTGGTTTTCCTCAGGAGGAGCGCTGTTTGCCCGACCCCCTCAGTCCCATCGGAGGGGGTCTGGAGGAAGAGGCCTGTGTGGCCCTTTACACGTACACACAGGCAAAGGGCAGAAACCACACTGCTGCTGGTTTAGCATCCTTGAGAGTCCCCTGCTCCCTGGCCCAGGGCGCAGAGCTCAGAGCCTGAAACCCACAGCCTGAGCTTCCAGTTGTTGGCCCCACAAGCAGCACATATTTGGACAGCGCACTGAGTGTAAGGGTTTAGTTCTAACAAAGAAAACTTGCACGTCAGCAAAATATTCTGCTTTCCCTGCTCAGGGTCCCCTTGAGATCACAAACATAACAGGAATGAGTCGGCTGGGCCTAGAAGCCTCCAGAAGGGTGAGCACTGCCGCTTTCGTTCTGCGCTTCCCCTCTTACTGGGTCAGGCTCACAAAGACAGTGGAGGAAAAACCAGCGATTGTCTGGGGTTTTTTTTTGCACTGAGGGGTGGCTTTCCTTTTCTGCACTGTGCCCCTTTAGGCTCCTTTCTCAGAGACTGAAGTGGAATTGGCCAGTGTTTCTCTAATCGAAACAAAAGAACGGTACTTTTCACTTCCACGAATAAAACCAATGGTTAGCACATGACTCTTCAAAAGAGGAAAAAGATGGAAAGAATGTCAGGGTGTGGTCCGCTGGATTGCAGCGTGTGACTCAACGTTGTGGGGAAAAGAATTGGCCTGATGATCAGAGATTAAAACATGTGTTTTTAGCCAATGCTCAGGATAGAAAGCATTTCAAAGCCTACGGTTTTAATCTGTTTTGAACATTTCTTTCTGCTCTGTTAGCTCCATTTATTGTTACAATCAAGTCAGCATTCCAGAGTTATGAGTAACCAAAGGGCTGCTGCTTAATGCAACTGGCCGCTCTTTGGACACTGGTTTTTGAGAGAAAAATCCATCGGCTCTGGTTAAATCAGGGGAAACCCAAGTAAGCCCATACCTGGTGACAGCAAGACCCACTGGGTTATGCTCAGAACAAGAGAGGAGGATGTGAGGGAGGGCAGATGGGTGGAGAAAGCCGGCGGTGTTTTCATGCCACACACCCGCCAGGGGTAAAATGAAACCTGTTGCTAACATGTTATCAGCATCCATGTGCTGAGGGATGGAAAAAATTCTTTCTTTTTTTTTTCCAGAAATTAACCCAGATTGATGACAGCACTTTCTTGAGCATCTGCAGAGATGTCAAACAAGGTTTAGGAGAGCAAGTCAGTTACTCACTTTAGTGTTACAGCAAGAGTTACTCACTTTAGTCTTAAAAAAATTTTCCCAAATATTTAAGGGCTTCAAAGTATACCCTCAAATCCTGGTTTGATGGAACACGTGAAACCACCTTGTCTGGATAAAACTAAGTCCCCAGCAAACTGCAGCCTCTTCTTCCAGTTTTCTGTGGGAATCTTGCTTGAACACTGCTGCCCAGGGGCCTTGTTTGTCGCTCTGTCCCCTGAGGCTGCTCGCAGGGATCAGGTCTGCCCTTTGCCTTCTCATGTACTGGGTGTGACCAAACCAAAGCACAATGAACCCATTTACATTCTGCCAAGTGGGCAGCAATCACATGGGCTTTGGAATATGAAAATGAAGGGTGAGGAACATTTCACATTACTGCGGAAAACCCCGCAGCCAGCCCTTTGTATCAGTTAAGAGAGTTCCTGCAACTGAGGATTCTTGTCAGCAGGAGGGAGCATTTCAACCTTCCACATGGAGCCTTATTTCTACTTCACACTCTGAGTGCTGAATTTCATCAATTTCGGGAGCCACTTTGCTCTCTCCGCCACAGAACCCGGTCCTCTTCTGAGATAGAGTTGTGACTGGGCAGCAGGACTTACATGAAGACGAGGGTCTGGGCTGAACCCAAGGATGCCCTTGTTCTGTCACTTTCTGCAGCATCGGCCTCCTCTGCACAGACTTGAGCTGCTAAGTGCCATTCCTGCTGACTCTGAGCCCACTCAGGGAAGGCATGATTTGAGAACCCCATGTCTTTTCAAGAAGACAACTCGGTTTGTAATTAAGGTTTTCAAGTGTTAAAGTTTCCTGTGAAGTCCTATAAACACACGCTCATTTCAGTGTCTTGCCCACCTCTGTCTTTTGACACTGGCTGATGTGGACTGTGCAGTGGTGGGTAGGTTCAGTTCTTAGCTCTTCCACTCGCTGTCCTTAAGGTTGTGGAAAAATCCTTTTTGACCTTTTTGACCCTCTGTTTTGACAGCAGTAAAAGGGGGACAGAATTCCCCTCTTACCTCCCAGGATTAGTTAACGTTCAAGTGGGAAAATGGAGGTTGGATTCCCTTTGCAATCACAATAAATGTACATTATCACTGCATGGCAGTCAGAAGCTTGGAGATTTTCATTTATCCCACAAATAGACATCAGGTGTTTACTATCTGCCAAGTGCTCTATGGCCCCAGGGTATAGCAGAGAAACAAAACAAAAACAGACACACAGCCTTCATGGAGTTTTGAGTTCTACCAGATACTAAACCTTGTCGTGATGCAGTCCCTACGGTTGAGGTGACAGGAATTTCCTGTGTACTTGGACATTATCTGATGACTAGATTCCTGCAGCGAACAGCTGGTTATAATTGATCCTCAAAGGCCATCTTCATTATCTGTGATACAGTGCTGGTAGCAGGGTTGGAGCAGTTGCAGGCACTTCCTCGGCTCACTGTCCTGCTCCCCTCCATCCACCAAGCACTCGCCTCTTCTCCACGCTCTGCCAGCCACTGCCTTCCCAAGGGAGCTTTCTCAGACTGGAAGTATGTGGTTCTGATAATCCCAAGTGCCACCCTCCATCAGTGCGAATGGGAGATGGGGGACCAATGCCTCAGCCTGTGTCCTGAGAAGGGTGATTCTGAGGAACAGACCTCATGGGACCTCGGAAGGTCATAGCAGGATTAAGCCCACGTTGCCAACAACAGCAGCTCCCCTCCTTGGCTCACCCTCCTCAGTTCCCCTCACCCGGTTCCCTGGTTCCCTCCTTTCCGTTTCCTGGCACCACCTCCCAGTCACATTACCTGCCCCCCAACATCCAGAAGAGAACACTGTTGGCCACTGGAAAGAATTTGGGGATTTTTGCAGAGTGATTTCTGGTTCTACCCCAAATCCTGTAACGTGCTAAAAAACAATCTGAATTCCTACCTCCAGAACATCGAAGTTGCATCTTGCATGATACTCCACATCAAAGTCGTGGATGGTGAGCTGAATGCTACTCCCAGGGGCTGTATGAATGTACCAGATACACTCCTTGTTGGCGGGGTACCTGTTAGGGTACCCGGGGCTACTGAAGGAGCCCGTGTCCCCAGACAGCTCTCCACCACAACCTGTGAAAACCACAAGACTCAGTCAGTTCAGAGGGCATCAGCCACTGGAAAAAATCCAAAAATCCAACTATATAAAACATAACTGAAAATGCACAATGCCTAATTTATGGGAAAAAATCATAATAAAATTATAATGAGCAGTTATAAAACAATGAGAAAAATATCATGGCTACAGCTTCTATTTTTTATTATTATTAGTTTTAAAAAATTGATTATATCACTTGGTGCAATAATTCTCAGTCCTTATGCTCACCATGTCAAATCTTTGGTAATATTTTCAAAATGTCATTCTAATAGATTTTCTTCATTATATTTAGGTGACAGTTTCCCAGTAAGAGAAAAGAATCCTCCCAGTAGGAGGTACATTGTATTGATTGTAAACAATCAATACTAGGTCACTTGATCTTCAGTTTGCTTGTATCTAATACATTATGTTTAAGTTCTTTCGGACCTAAGATGTGGAATGCTAAGTGTTAAAAATCCTTACCTTTGTATGAGAGACTCTAGTAAATAAAATATATATATATATAAGTCTACAAAAAGCCTTCACATAGATGTTCATAGCATCCTTATTCTTAATTGCTATAACTTGGAAGCAGTCAAGGTGTCCTTCAGCAGCTGCATTAGGTAAATAACCTGTAGTCCTCCTAGACATGGGCTATTTTGCAACACTAACCACAAATGGACTATCAAGCCATCACAAAGCATGGGGGAAATGTCTATGTGTATTAAGAAGTGAAAGACTGGAAAAGCTATGTATTGCATCATTTTGATGGTATGACGGCATTCTGGAAAAGGCAAAACTATGGAGACAATAAATGACGTGGTTTGCAGGGACTGGAGGGGAAGGAGAGAGAGAGAGAGTGCAGAAGAGTTTTGGGGAGGTGACACTACTCTGTACGATACCAGAATGGTGGACATATGTCAGAAACTTGTCAAAACCTATAGAATGTACAACAGCAGGAATGAACCTATTGTAAACTATGGACTTTGTCAATAAAGGTTTATAAGTAATAACAAATGTCCCATTCTAGTGGGGAATGTTGATAACGGGAGATTCTGCTCATGGATAGAGGCAGGGGTACATGGGAACTCTACCTCCCATTCAGTTTGGCTGTGAAACTAAAACTCTTCTAAAAAATAAAGTCTACTAAAAACAATACCAAAAATGATATAGGTCCTGACCCTGGGAAATGGAAAACCTGATATAGAAAACTCAAGTGTGGAAAAAGACGCTAGCATATGTTTTATGAATGCTTATATATCACGCCTTAGAGAGTAATTAACATGAATCATTATAACAAAAAAATCAAAACGCTACAACATGTGGTACACAATAAATACTGCACTGCTTATGAGTGTTCAGATGCACTTTACAGATATTTCCTATCTTATTGCTCATAAGAACCACACGAAGCAAATATTATGATTATCTTCATTTCTCAAATGTTCAAATCAGTACAAGCTCAAGTCAAGTGGTTTGTCCAAGGAACCCTGGTTGTGAGAGAGGGAGTCACCCATGTACAGAATCTCCCATTATCAACCAATCCACACAATTCACAATGCCAGTGTACTTAATTATAATACTACACTCTACAGACTAACAATGTTGGTAAGAATTCAGATTTCAGAATGGACAGGGAGAGGAAAAATCACAGAAGTAAAACTTGAGGAAGACTCAAATTTTAAAGACAAAATTAGAACAAAATAAAGATAAAATTTAAAAAAAAGATAAATTGTCTTGTTTCCCAGTAGTAATTTTTGGTGATTAAAAAAACATTATTTCTCTATTAACGTACCTTTGTTTTCTATTTTTAATATTAATTAGCTGGCAAATTCTTCCAAGCACCTTTCCTTTCTGAAATTCAGGCTTTTCATGTTTAAAAATGACAATGACTCCTCATTCCATTGTGAATGCATGTGCATTTTGCACTTTAATTGGCTTAAAATATAAGGCACTAAACCTGAGGGCTTGTCTACTACCCATCTTATGCAAATTTGTCTGTACTGGGAGTTGGAAAAAAGTGTTTTGAAAGTTCAAAAGAAATAGTCTCCATACTGAATCTCCACTTAACTGAGAAGAGCTGAGAATTCCAAGAAGAATCCTAATTGTGTAAAGAAATTAGATTCCAGCTCAACACGCTACCATCTTCTTGAATGGCCAGTTTCCTGCTACCATTTAAAAAACCTCTGTGCTTTCAGATTTTAAATTCATTGCACAGGATGGTATCTATCTTATCAAGTTTCTACTTTTATTTCTGGTTCAAGTTCTGCAGAAAAAATATTTAAAATTAGGCGGGCTGACATTGTTTGTAGGCTGTGGGGAATGTTAAAAAAACATAAATGCCATGAAGATCAGAAAATGTTTTTCCTACTACAACCATCCATGGAAAATATTCCTGAAGCCAAAGTCAGCACAGATTGTACTTGTGGTCAGCACCACTGCACAACCCCAGGGGGCAGCAGTCTCGGAGCATTCTATCCAATGATGCTCCCTGGAGGTGAGCAACACAGAGGCCCATAGAAATCATCTCTTACTAAAAGACAACATAGGTAAGCAAGGCCAGGCTGTCACCCCATTTTCAGCTTCTATGGTTCTTGGTATCAGTTGTGCCAAACAAGTAATCCAATGAAAAAAAATCCTCAGAGGAAAATAACTTTGTGGTCACAAAACACAAAAAAGAACAAGGAAATGGAAGCCTGACTACCTCATCTGCATTTTTATTTAATTCAGTTTATCAGAAACCTAATTCATTATTTTTCATCTATAAGTCTGTATAATCATCATTGATTCATCTAAAAGTCTATATAATATTTTCCATTGTCTTTCCAATTGTTTTAGGTTTCCTTGTGAATTCCTTTGCAAATAACAGGATATTAATACTCTTAAATGAGTTGCTGTAAGCTGGAATGATAATATCAGATTCTTGGCAGTCAGCAATGCTTTGAAAAATTACAGTACTTGCTTTATTTACCCACTTACAGCTCTGGAGACCCACAGTGTACTTTCCCCTAAGATTTAAAATAAACATAAACAAGGTTTACAAAAAACAAAGCACGGCTTTATTTTTAGGTATGCCATGCTCTTTTCTCATGAATAGCACTTATGTGTGTGTCTCCTAAAGAGAAATTCCAATATTATTCAAAATGATACCATATTGGGGAAAAATACTGTGTGGTTGTAAGGAGAAGAAAAGGAAACTGTTGGAGCTTGAAAACTCTTTGCAGCTTTCTTTTTCTCCTACATAATATCACTACCTCTGAAGTTTAATCTGTCAAAAAGTAACAACTTTGATTTAAAAGCTCATACCAAACGCAAAGTAGGGCAAATTAATTCAGTGGTATTTTATGGTAAAAACTATAAAGTATTGAAATAAAAAGCTAATTCTGATAAGTATGGTAGAAATTTAACTCCCTCTTTGTAGTTCTAAATTTTGAAAGAGACGAACAACTTTCCAATTCTCCTTCATTTATCCATTCATTCAATCAGTATTTGTTGAGTATATACCATAGTATAAGTGTTAAAGCAGTCAGGTGTATTTAATGCTTCTCAAAAAAAAAAATCCATCTGTAGACATTAAAAAAGTATCATTACCACATCAGATCAGATCAGATCAGATCAGTCACTCAGTCGTGTCTGACTCTTTGCGACCCCATGAATCGCAGCACGCCAGGCCTCCCTGTCCATCACCAACTCCCAGAGTTCACTCAGACTCACGTCCATCGAGTCGGTGATGCCATCCAGCCATCTCATCCTCTGTCATCCCCTTCTCCTCTTGCCCCCAATCCCTCCCAGCATCAGAGTCTTTTCCAATGAATCAACTCTTCGCATGAGGTGGCCAAAGTACTGGAGTTTCAGCTTTAGCATCATTCCTTCCAAAGAAATCCCAGGGCTGATCTCCTCCAGAATGGACTGGTTGGATCTCCTTGGAGTCCAAGGGACTCTCAAGAGTCTTCTCCAACACCACACTTCAAAAGCATCAATTCTTCGGCACCCAGCCTTCTTCACAGTCCAACTCTCACATCCATACATGACCACAGGAAAAACCATAGCCTTGACTAGACAGACCTTTGTTGGCAAAGTAATGTCTCTGCTTTTGAATATGCTAGCTAGGTTGGGCATAACTTTTCTTCCAAGGAGTAAGCGTCTTTTAATTTCATGGCTACAGTCACCATCTGCAGTGATTTTGGAGCCCAGAAAAACAAAGTCTAACACTGTTTCCACTGTTTCCTCATCTATTTCCCATGAAGTGATGGGACTGGATGCCATGATTGTTTTATGAATGTTGAGCTTTAAGCCAACTTTTTCACTCTCCACTTTCACTGTCATCAAGAGGCTTTTGAGTTCCTTTTCACTTTCTGCCATAAGGGTGGTGTCATCTGCATATCTGAGGTTATTGATATTTCTCCCGGCAATCTTGATTCCAGCTTGTGTTTCTTCCAATCCTGTGTTTCTCATGATGTACTCTACATATAAGTTAAATAAACAGGGTGACAATATACAGCCTTGACGTACTCCTTTTCCTATTTGGAACCAGTCTGTTGTTCCATGTCCAGTTCTAACTGTTGCTTCCTGACCTGCATACAAATTTCTCAAGAGGCAGATCAGGTGGTCTGGTATTCCCATCTCTTTCAGAATTTTCCACAGTTTATTGTGATCCACACAGTCAAAGGCTTTGGCATAGTCAAGAAAGTAGAAATAGATGTTTTTCTGGAACTCTCTTGCTTTTTCCATGATCCAGTGGATGTTGGCAATTTGATCTCTGGTTCCTCTGCCTTTTCTAAAACCAGCTTGAACATCTGGAAGTTCACGGTTCACATATTGCTGAAGCCTGGCTTGGAGAATTTTGAGCATTACTTTACTAGCGTGTGAGATGAGTGCATTTGTTCAGTAGTTTGAGCATTCTTTGGCATTGCCTTTGAATGAAAACTGACCTTTGCCAGTCCTGTGGCCACTGCTGAGTTTTCCAAACTTGCTGGCATATTGAGTGCAGCACTTTCACAGCATCATCTTTCAGGATTTGGAATAGCTCAACTGGAATTCCATCACCTCCACTAGCTTTGTTCATAGTGATGCTTTCTAAGGCCGACTTGACTTCACATTCCAGGATGTCTGGCTCTAGGTCAGTGATCACACCATCGTGATTATCTGGGTGGTGAAGATCTTTTTTGTACAGTTCTTCTGTGTTTTCTTGCCATCTCTTCTTAATATCTTCTGCTTCTGTTAGGTCCATACCATTTCTGTCCTTTATCGAGCCCATCTTTGCATGAAATGTTCCTTTGGTATCTCTAAGTTTCTTGAAGAGATCTCTAGTCTTTCCCATTCTGTTGTTTTCCTCTATTTCTTTGCATTGATTGCTGAAGAAGGCTTTCTTATCTCTTCTTGCTATTCTTTGGAACTCTGCATTCAGATGTTTATATCTTTCCTTTTCTCCTTTGCTTTTCACTTCTCTTCTTTTCACAGCCATTTGTAAGGCCTCCCCAGACAGCCATCCTGCTTTTCTGCATTTCTTTTCCATGGGGATGGTCTTGATCCCTGTCTCCTGTACAATGTCATGAACCTCATTCCATAGTTCATCAGGCACTCTATCTATCAGATCTAGGCCCTTAAATCTATTTCTCACTTCCAGTGTATAATCATAAGGGATTTGATTTAGGTCATACCTGAATGGTCTAGTGGTTTTCCCTACTTTCTTCAATTTCAGTCTGAATTTGGCAATAAGGAGTTCATGGTCTGAGCCACAGTCAGCTCCTGGTCTTGTTTTTGCTGACTGTATAGAGCTTCTCCATCTTTGGCTGCAAAGAATATAATCAATCTGATTTCGGTGTTGACCATCTGGTGATGTCCATGTATAGAGTCTTCTCTTGTGTTGTTGGAAGAGGGTGTTTGTTATGACCAGTGCATTTTCTTGGCAAAACTCTATCAGTCTTTGCCCTGCTTCATTCTGTATTCCAAGGCCAAATTTGCCTGTTATTCCAGGTGTTTCTTGACTTCCTGCTTTTGCATTCCAGTCCCCTATAATGAAAAGGACATCTTTTTTGGGTGTTAGTTCTAAAAGGTCTTGTAGGGCTTCATAGAACCGTTCAACTTCAGCTTCTTTAGCATTACTGGTTGGGGCATAGACTTGGATTACTGTGATATTGAATGGTTTGCCTTGGAAACGAAGAGATCATTCTGTCGTTTTTGAGATTGTATCCAAGTACTGCATTTCGAACTCTTTTGTTGACCATGATGGCTACTCCATTTCTTCTGAGGGATTCCTGCCCGCAGTAATAGATATAATGGTCATCTGAGTTAAATTCACCCATTCCAGTCCATTTCAGTTCGCTGATTCCTAGAATGTCGACATTCACTCTTGCCATCTCTTGTTTGACCACTTCCAATTTGCCTTGATTCATGGACCTGATATTCCAGGTTCCTATGCAATATTGCTCTTTACAGCATCAGACCTTGCTTCTATCACCAGTCACATCCAAAGCTGGGTATTCTTTTTGCTTTGGCTCCATCTCTTCATTCTTTCTGGAGTCCTCCTGCAAATCATTAAGTTCTTTTTGCTTTTCCTCCAGTATGCAAAGCGTAATTTCAGTAGGTCTTGATTTGAAAAAAAGTGAATTATATTTTATCTTTCACAAGCTAATTGATGGTACATTATAAATAAGAATAAATAAATCATCATGTTGAGTTGCGAAAAGGTATTTTAGAATTTGCTGGTTTCAGCAGTACAGTGTTGGTATAACTCCCTTTTGATACTAGTTTCAATCCACAAATGAGAGACTTTTATCAGCATTTAGCCAGTTATGCCTCACTCACTTGGGTATCACATCTTTTTCCTACATTTGAGGATTTTTTAATAAATCTGTACTTGGTGTCAGGCAAAAAAATATTATGTCAAAATATATCTTTTAAAAATCTGAAAAAATGAGTAATGTCTATTTTTTCTATGTGTTCTTTAAGTGACAAGGAAAAACAAATTCATGACAAAATTAAGAAAATGTCTGTTAACCCCCAAATTAAACGTGTAATGAATTTATTTGATGATTTGCTTCATAAATTAAAGCCACCTTTAAGCTCACAGTGAAACATTAGAACATGAATTTTGAATTGGATAATTATAGGTTAAAAAATGAAAAATAATAAATTCACACCAACAGTTGAGCTTTTAAAATTATAAATGAAAACAAACAACAACTATAATTCACAGTAAATAGTAGAGTTTTTTTTAAGAATACATAATGTGAGTCTTTTGAATTGTATTGATACATCAATTTCCATTTAATTAGCTGTGAAAAAGGGACAGACAGAACTGTAATTTGGAACCTATATCAACACATACAGTCCCATTACCAATAAAAGGAAATAGCAAGACAATCCAAAAACTCCTATTGTGTGTAATTCTAAAGGAGAAAGAACATGCTCCAAATGCTGAAATGAATCAAAAGCAAAATGATTTACTTCTGCCTCATCTTATTTATACTGAATAGCAAAGCTGTTTATCTCATTTACTATTTCTGCACTTTGTGTGGTAGAGACAAGTTTTATTTTTAATAAAGTGGAATTCAAAAATCTACTTATTTGCTTTTCCTATGGAGTTATTCTCAGGGTTGCTGATGTCTAATATTAAAATCTTGCCACAAAATGAGTATCCTAATTTTACTTTCCTGTTAAATTTACTTGGGCCAGGAAGAAGAAACATTGTTTTGCTCGCTGTACTCTCTTGGTGTGAGATTCTAGACTTAATAATCTCTTGTGAAAATACAGTTTCTCTTGAGTGAGTCACAGAAGAAACATATTTCTAAATCCAATCACCTCTTTTTGAGATGGAAACGACACGGCTTCTGGAAAAATCTCAGGTGTTTACATTTCAGTTAGAGTGGAAATAGTGGGATAGACACACCTGCAAATGCTAAAACAAATGAAAGTGCTGGAAAAAATACAGTTCAGCAAGCGATGCAGTCATTTTAAACAACCATGTCTTTGTCAGTCATGTCTGTGACGGTGGGTCAGTGACCAGGGGGTCACAGGAAGAGTAGAAAGCGGGGATGGAGGATAGACAAGGCTGGGGATGAAAGAAGCTGTATCAGCCAACAACTATCAGGAAATAGCATAGGAGGTGATGTTTAGACTCCAAGAGCCTCCTCATTGTCATGTCTGTCCCATTGGATGAATAATAAAATGTAGGGAAATAATGAAGTTTGCTATAAGTGGGCTTCAGGCCTCTAAAACAGAAGATAGTGATTTCAGAAAGCATTTCAGGGGTCTATATAAAGAAAATAATTAAATGATGAAAATACAAACCAAGGAGTAGACAATGGAGTGCTGAATCAAGAGATTTGAAGGATACATATTCAGAAGAAAGAGAGAGATGGTGGCTCTTTGTACCCGACTGGTAAGAGAAGATTTTCATGGAGGAGATGACATGATTTCATAGTTGCATAATTTGCATACCAATTTGCAAAACTTTTGGAAATATAATAGCATACCAAGTAAAGCATAGGCTGTGGCATAAGACAAAAGAGCTTCCAGCTTTGACTGTGCTACTCTTCGGATGACTAATTTAACCTTTTTAGCCCTTGGTGTTTTCATCTGTAACAGTGTTAGTATTTAACCTCATAGGGTTGTGACATAGATTTAATGAAAAAACCAAAGTATGGTTTTTAGCCAAATGTCCTGCATATGATCATCACCCCACATATACTGTGTATTACAACTGAACCAGTGTTTATCCAGACCTGGGATAAGACTAGAGAAAGACTTAGAGTTGAAGAGGAACTACCATACCAGCTAAAGAGTCACCGTGAATACCCAATAAGATATATGAAGCCAATTATTCATGAAGCTACAATAAAGATAGTTCACGTCTGTATGGTAGTGAACAGTTTCTCCATGTGCTTCTCACGAGCACATCATCTTATTTGAGATTCATAACAACTCTACGAGGTCAGCAAGAATGATCATATCGCCCAAGTGAGGCTCAAGAAGTCTGCTGAACATGTAACTCACACAGTACTGGCAGCTCTGGGGCCAACCTTGCCCGGCCACCCCCAACCTGTCCCCCACCCGCTACTCCCAGGCTCTGCCTTCTCTCCATTATGACTAGTTGGGCGTTTCATCCCTAAGGCCCTGGATTGACAATGTTCAACACCACCCTCATTACTAAGGCAAAATATCATCATAGCAACCAGAAAAAAAATAATAAAGTAAGAATCTTTTTCATTTAATTTGAGGCCAATCTAACAAACCTAATATACTAATATGAATAGATATCAGCTGAAGTTAAATAAGATAACACCCTGAAGAGAATCATATGTTTTTCAGTTATAATTAATCTTTAAAAGCTTTTAGTTCTGGTGACTGATCATCTGTTTGATTCTGTTTTCCTTCAAACTCCCAGTCATCAGCTGAAAGGAAGCGCTTACCTTATCAGCAGGAAGCATGCTGATCTAACGGAACTCATAACAAGAAAGAGTTAAAAGTTGTTGTTAAACCTGCTCACTTGTGAAGATAACTTAAATCTTTTCCATAGAAGAACTTTGCTAACGCTGTTTTGGGGTTTCTTTGTTTGTAAGTTTGATCTAAAACAAGCAGTGAGTTATAAAATTCCAGAACAATGGCAATGAGAAGCATAGTCTATGTATGTCCCACCCTCAAGGTTTGGGGTGGTTTGGTTGTCTTTTTATTTTTTGCTTTTAACACAAGAGTTTTAATAAAAGCAAATCAGCAAAGAAAGGGTTACATGGAATTAGAGGCACAAAGTTTTAAAAGCATATTCTGTGTTTCCTGCAATTACAATTGCTCAAACCTCTTTAAACTTGGCATTTTCCTGAAACTATGTTCCATAAACCAAGAGCACCAGGAGACCTGCCAGCTTGGGTGTGGCATGGCCCAAGCTCCCTGATGTTGGACGAAAAGCAACAGAGAATGGACCCAAATGGGACATCTTCACATACTCACCCTCTAACCTTGGAGGGAAATGTCTGAGAAATTAGTGATCGGTGTTAAAAAGAAGCTGAAAAGCCAGAGTACAGTAAAAATCAATTTTAAACAAATGGGGATGTTCATATACTTCATTAAAATGAATTATTTCTATTTTAATAGTATTTCTATAATTTTAAAATAAAAACTTTCTCTGCTGCAAACCTTGAGAGGTGACTGGTTTTATCAGTTAATCCCTCAGTAGTGTAAAAGTATATGCCACAGTCCTGGGATGTAGGACAAACGCAAATGATAGGTGTTCATCCTAAAAGAGAAGACTAAAATCCGGTCAACAGCCCTCTTTGAAGACAAAGCCATGAGTGGGGCCCCCAAATGCATCTGACTCACTTGTTAGTACAATTTGCGGCAGGGAGGGGGTGGATTTTGTGGGTTAGCACTGATTCTATGACGACATAGAGGAGCAATCATGACATGACATCAGAGAAGGAAACCAGGTAATACAAAGACCAAGGAATGGGAAATTCTCCAGAGGAAAAAGAAGTTAGAAGGAAGACAAAAGCCGGAGACTCCAAGAGAGGGGGAGAGTTGTCAAAGTTGCAGAAGCTCTCGTGTTGGGTTGAATGGTGTTCCCCAGGAACCTGTGAATCTGACCTTCTTTGGGAAAAAGGTCTTTGTAGATGTTATAAAGTTAAGATGAGGTCATGCTGGATTAGACGGGGGCTGAAATTCAGTATAATTGGTGCCCTTCTAAGAGGTGAGAGATTTGGACGCAGAGACATAGAGGAGATGGAAACAGAGACTCAAGTTACATGTCATCAAGCCAATGAAAGCCAAGGGTTCCCAGCAATGAGCAGAAGCTCGAAGCGGTAAGGAAGGCTTCTCCTCTAGAGCCTTCAGAGGGATGGCCAGGCTGACCTTGATTTTGGACTTCAAGACTCCAGAACTGTGAAAGAATACATTTCTGTTGTTTTAAGCTACCCAGTTGTGGTATTTTGTTACAGTCGCCCTAGGAAGTGGGCTGAGGGCCTTCTTCTGGGTGTACACATAACATGGTAGATGGGGTGAGGCCTCTCTGGGCTGTCTCATAAATTCACTAATCCCAGCTATGAGGGCTTTATGCTCATGACCTAATCACCTCCCAAATGCCCCACTCCTAATACTAACACCATAAGAGTTAGGTTTCAACACGTGAATTTTGAGGGGACAGAAACATTCAGACTCAGCACAAAGTTGAGAAAACTAGAGACAAACTTAGGCTAGGTATCACATTAGGAGACTCCAACTCTAGATTTTAGGGTGACTGTTTAGAGTTTCATCTTCCACAGTGATTTCATCACTGCCAGATTTTGTGATAACCATTTTGTCTAAATGTGTTCCATACAGCAATGGATGTGAAGTAATCAGTTTCCAATGGTAGGGACAGGAAAAAAAAAAAAAAGAGTGAAAGAATATGATCATAACATGAAGTTAATGACCTGGAAAATAGATACAAGGATTATACAAGAAGCTCAAAAATCAATTCTGTCCATAGTTTTTAAATGACTTTTAAATTCCCACATGTCATATTAATATTCAAAATTAAAATCATCATAGCCATTGGACTCTCTGAGATGTCCTGAATCTGAAGTGTTTCAGCTTACTATACCATAGAGAAACATGAACTCAATGTACCCATATTTTAGGACTTTTCACATAATTGATGCCTTTAAACTGTGGTGCTGGAGAAGACTCTTGAGAGTCCCTTGGACATCAAGAAGATCAAACCAGTCAATCCTAAAGGAAATCAACCCTGAATATTCACTGGAAGGACTGATGCTGAAGCTCCAATACTTTGGCTACCTGATGTGAAGAGCTGACTCTGGAAAAGACACCAAATGCTGGAAAAGATTGAGAGCAGGAGGAGAAGGGGATGACAGAGGATGAGACAGTTGGATGGTATCATCAACTCAATGGACACACGAGTTTGAGCAAACTCCAGGAGATATTGAAGGACAGGGAAGCCTGGCATGCTGCAGTCTGTGGGGTTGCAAAGAGTTGGATACAACTGAGAGACTGAACAACAACACATAATATGAATTTTAATTTCCTTTATATGAAAGGATAAAAATCTTTTTGACCCAGAGAAGTATAGTCGATCTTGTCATCTTTTCGACTACATCGTCTTTCATCTCATGTACTCATTCCAACCAAGATAAAAAATGGTTTCCCAGTAGACATTCTCTTCTTACAATTCAGAAGAAATCAATCATTCTCTCTTAGGAGACATTTTTAAATTATTGAAGATCAGCTCCAGTCCATTCCCATCATTCACTTCATCCAACTAATCTCTTATGGGGTAGCTACTGTCACTTTGTATCACTTCTCTTGTAAGCTAGTTTGCATAACTTAACCATGGTAACAGATTAGATGATCTCTGTGGTCTACCCCAGCTCAAACTGTATGATTACTGCAACCATATGCAGCCACTCCAGAGAGAGAAACTTTATGAAGAAGTGGATACTGTGTTGAAGGACAGACAAGCAGTCTCAGCTATTTTGAACTAGTTGTTAACTAAGTAATGAGCTTCACCCCATCATTGCTATGGAGACCTTGAAGAAAGAAGAAACTGTGCAATTTAGAGGGGAGACCTTGGAACTGGAATATTATTTACTTGGGAAAGATGGCAGACATTCATTTGAAAACACCCATTATCCTCAGTGGGAACTTAGCTGCGAAATTACCTACTATAAGCTCTGACCTTCTCTGCATTGCAATATTACTCCATCTTTTTTGCAATGAAAAACTGGGGGAAAACTATTTGCTTGTAGGCAGAGTGCAGCTGTTTAAAACACAGGCTTGGGTGTGCAACACCACACACTTAGTCGTGTCCTCATTCCATCACTGTGAGCTTGGGGAAGTTACTTAACTTTTCTAAGACTCCTTTCTCAATTTTCTTATCTATAATATGGGGATGAGATGCTGATTTCAGAGAATTAGTAAGAGAAGAAAAGAGATTGTATTTTTAAAGTGTTAGCCAAAAGATCCAGCACATGGTAAAATGATAGCACCAACTTTTCAAAAATTATAGTATCAAAATTTTAGGTAATTACTTGGTCTAGTAATAATAAATGAGGTATCAATTAAATCAGTGCATCAATCATGTAAAGCATATTTTCATTTGCTGTTAATAAGGCAACATGGTTTTATTTTTATCATCATTAATGTCTTAAAATAAATTTAAAATTACGTTTAGGGGGACTTCTTTGGTGGTCCAGTGGTTAAGACTGTGTTTCAAATGCAGGGGGTTCAGGTTCAATCCCTGGTCAGGTAACTAAGATTCTATATACCTCACAGCAAGCCCAAAGAAAGAAAAACATGTAAAAATTTTTTTTAAATTACATGTAGGTAGTAAAATCTATATTATTTGGCCTGTGAGTAGTCTGTAAGTATAACAGGAAGGAGAAAGAAGTCAGAGACAAGGTATGTCAATTTCATTACTTAAACAGAGAATTCAGAATTAGATTAAACCTTCTAGAATGTAGTTACTATCTCACACTGGAGATTCATTCTTGATTTTGTGAGTCAAGTCCACTGAAGGCTGGCTTTAGTTTCTCTGAATGTTCAGGGGCATATACAAAAATACAAGCCCTTGGACACCCAAGGTCAGAGCTAATTATGGCAATATTTAAGTAAATGTTCAAAAAGAGAAATCTCTGGGGACAAAAAGTATGTTCTATACAGAACATCATGTTTATTTTGTGTTGATTTAGTCATTTGGGGCTGCTACAAAACTCGAAACTATAAAAAAAAAATGTGTGGTTTCTTTTTTCATATTGTATAGCAAAGTGTGGAATCCCCTGGAAAGTGTGTGCAGTGTCCATCAGGGCTGTTGTTGCCAAGGAACCAGAACACAAATAAGAAGATTTGAGAAAGCCCTGCTTTTTGGCCCAAATCTCAAGGACTATTACAAGTTGTGCAATGTATGATTTGGGAAGGTCATGGTTGTTTGAGGGTTACTTTTACTTTTTTTTTTTAACTGTTTGGAAAAGAGCGATGGAAATAGAGCTCAGCCTTTCACACAGTAGCGACGTGGGAACTGGGATGCCAGATTTCTACAAGGTCGCCACTGGTTACAAGACACAGAGCCAACATGGCACGAAGGTCAACTATGTGTATGTGTCTTTTCTGTTGTCGTCAGGGAAGCAAACAATGTCAGGGTTTAACTTTTCCACTCATAGTGAATTGTCTACATAGGTTCAGTGTAGCCTCTGATCACTAGGATCTTGCTGGGAAAATTGAGAAACCATGGCAAGAAGAGTTGGGTGATTTTCTTCATATGTTATCATCCCAACTTTACAAACTTCCAAACAGATTCCTTTTTACATGACAATTATCCATTAAGAACCTCTTTCCAAAAAAGATGTTAAGTGAGAATCTGCCCTAAATAAAAATCAGACACAGTATCATAATACAACAATCTGTGCTTTGCTTCTCCACTAAGACTGCACACAACTTTCAATCTCCTGGCTTAAATGTTTTCCAAGAGTAACAAAGACAAAAATCCAAAATAGCAAATATGCTGAAGTGGCCAGAATAAGTACAGCAGGATATAGCATGTGTAAATGCTAATGCTAAGAAGAAAGCCTAGTTAACAGTTGGGGAAATAACTTTTAAATTAAACAGAATAACATTTTTAAAAGATTTCTCTTTTACTTAAATTTTGACCCAAACTGAACAAGATTTCTTCATCACACTACGTAATCACGGGAGTCTATGCTTTTATCCATCTGTCTTTATCAAGAGCTTGCTTACAGATTTACTGAACAAAGGGCACATTCTTGAGTGCAGATGAAGTTACTTTCGAGGCAGAGTGGGAGAAGTGTTTTACCGCTTTTCTCTGGGACATTCTATTACAACCCAGCAGGAAATGACACAGGAGAGCAATTCGTCAGCAGCAGAGAGAAAGGTCTCGGCCTGAGATGAGGACCAGACAGTATGATTCACAGCCCAGCCTTACAAGCCTGCTCAGGAATCTCTGCTGACCACAATTAAAAATCACTTTCCCTGTGAGCACTGCACCTCCAGATTGCTGTGGATGTCTGCATCTCACAGAAGCAAGAGTCAGGACAGACCACACGAAATAAAATCTAAGCTCTTCCGATGGCCCTTATCCACTAGGCTCTGACAATCCGCTCTGCCTTGGCTTCTGCCCTCCCTTCAGCTCAGGATTTTCTCAATCATTTGTTCATTATTGCCCTTCTAAGGAGGCTGTTGGATATTTTTTGCCCAACTGCTCAAAAAATTTAATATCACAGATATACTATATTTCTGCTCTGTGCTCTGTGTATATGTGCTTTATACATAAACCATTAGATATTTTCAAGAAGCAATTTTGAATCCCAATAAGCTATTTGGGGTTGGTGTTCGGAACCTGTGCTTTAGATCAACAGTCCCCAACCTTTTTGGCTCCAGGGACTAGTTTTATGGAAGACAAATTTTCCACAGACCAGGGTGAAGAGGATGGTCATGGCATGATTCAAGTGCATTATATTTTTTGTACACTTTATTTCTATTATTATTACATTAGCTCCACCTCTGATCATCAGGCATTGGATCCCAGAGGTTGGGGACTCCTGCTCTACATGAAATATTTGCCTGTTGAAAACCTTTGGCACCATCAACTCAAGACTCCCTGCTTTTGCTTAGAAATGTCTTTCTCTCCCAGATATTTGACTGATTCTTGTTTCCTCTTTAAAACTCAGCGCACATATCAAAGCAGCCTGGAGGGCCTCTCAAAGGAGACCTGAGGCCAGCCTAGGTCTCCTCCCAGCCCCTAGGGCATCACAGTCATGGATTCTGCACTCCTGTGTCTATCTGTCTCCCCTACCACATGACTACCTCCCTGAGGTCAAGGATGCTGTCTCCTTCTTCTCTGTTATGGGCTGAACTGTGTCTCTCCCACTGCGCCCCCAGAATCAACCCACTGAAGCACTAACCTGCAGCACCTCAGAATGTGACTGCATTTGGACACAGGGCTACTCAAGAGGTGATAAAGGCAGAGTAAGGCTCCCAGAGGGGGCCCTCATCCAACCTGACTGGCCTCCTTATACAAATAGAAAACTTGGACACACAGAGACATCACTAGGTTCACGTAGACGAGGCCATGCAAGGACATGTAGCAGGAAGGAGGACCCCTTTCAGGGCTTTACAGTGAGTTCTTGTCTAACACCTGGAAATGAAGTGTCCAAAGAGACACATGTGCTGATGAAGCAGGAGACTTCATTGATGGGGAGCCCGGGCAGAAAGAAGGAGGGTAAGGGAACCTCGGAGAACTGCTCTGCCGTGTGGCTTAGTCTTGGGTTTTATGGCGATGGGTTAGTTTCCAGGCTGTCTCTGGCCAATCACTCTGAAGGCTGTCATCTGCAAGTCCAAACACTGAAGCCTCAGGAGAAACCAAACCTGCCAGCACCTGGATCTTGAACTTCAGCCTCCAGAACTGTGAGGAACACATTTCTGTTGTTTAAGCCACCTGAAGTGTGGTATTCTATTATGGCGGCCTGAGCAAACAAATGTACTCTCTACACTCTACAAACACCAAGCCCAGATCCTGGTCATGAATAAATATACGCTGGTTGGTTGACTGAATGAAACATGTCCTGTTCAGAGGCCCAGAGTAATCACTACCACATGGTGCAAAACCACAAACTGCCTAGTCTTCGGAGGGAAACCCACGGATCTGCTCACAGAGCCCAGTTTATTGGGTCCCACACTCTCGGGCCAATTGCCCGGCAATTGCCTGTAGGCCAATGGCTAACAGAATTACAAAAGATAAAACCTTTGTCTTCAAAAGGTGAGCCTCTCAGAAACTCCAGCCCACAAAGTCTAAGTCACAAAAGGAATAAAAACGACAAATTAGAAGAATTCCCCTGAAAGACCAACAATAACAAAGACTATTGAAATGACCTCCTGAGGGAGAGAACAGAGGGAAGGTTTACAAGAAACATGGCCGACCTCAAGGAGGTTCTTGGCCAGGACTCTCAAAATGCATTTTTTTAGAAGCACTTTGACACAGTTCTGCATGTCCACAGGTGGTCAAGAAGGCTCTGGCTCACGTTCAAATAAAGCCAGTCTTGCAGGATCAGGATACGGCTTCCATAAACCCTCAGCCAATTTCTGAAAAACCCTCAAGGCTCGAGAAATCTCGTTACTAGCTAAAAAGATGATAAAATGGAAACAGCCCCCATTCAAGAGGCTGATGTCATCCGTCTCTGCAAAGAAAAGGCCAGGCTCTCCTTTGTGAGAGCCCAGGGTGACATCACCTCCCATCCGTGCCCTTCTCCCTTCCTCTGCTGCAGCTCCCAGTTGGAGGGGGTGGGGCGATTCTCCCTTGGCAAACGTCACTCTTTCACTCACAAAGCTCCTTGACCTTGTTTGTTTGCCGGATTCCATTGCCAAGTGAAAGAGGGCCCCTGGGAGGGGTGACCAGAGTGGGTGAGGGGGTGTGCGCAGCTGGCCTGGGGGGCCCTATTCACACAGCACTCAGAAAGTTCTATATTTCCTTCAGCAACCCAGACGCAGGCCTCTGGGCCAAATGCAGCCCCCAGACAATGCTGTCAGCGCTGAATACTGTGGACCGTTTAGCCAGGCAACTGTGGCCATTTCTTTCTTTGCAGAGTGGGATTCTCTTTGATGGTTTGCAGAAAGGCAAGGCTCACATCTACAGTGCAGCTTTAAAGATGCGCCCACAAAGAAAGCCCAGATTGTGGGCCCATTTTCTCAGAGCAAATAGAAGATTTGTGTGGGCCACACAGAGGCACATTTTGAGAGTGGGTTTATGGATTAGTGGGCCACATGAATGACGTGCATGGGGTTCTCCTCCAGCAGCCATGGTCAGGAAATGATGCCACTGCCGATTCTGAAATCGTGATGAAGAGGGTTTGGGACTTCTCACTGCATCATTTAGGAGAGAGTGGGAGGGGAGAGAGGCCTGAAAGGAGATTTGATTCTAGTGGGAAGAGGCAGTTGCTTTGATCAGGTGAGCGAGAACAGCTTCCCAGCCAGCGTCAGCCTGGGTGTCCTGGGCTCTGGCCACTGCATCCTGATTCTGAGATGGAGATTCGAGGGGGCTGCGCTCAGACAATGACACTCGTGGACACACGTGCACGCATACACATACACGTTCAAGAATATTTCTACTGTACTTTAAAAAATTGAGACTCACTTCTAATTGTATTGTTTGGCTCTTGTACTTGTTTTGTGTTTCTTCCTCTATTCTGCATTTTGTTTTGTATTAAAATCCCACAACTGTTTGGCTCTTGTACTTGTTTTATGTTTCTTCCTCTATTCTGCATTTTATTTTGTATTAAAATCCCACAACACACCACGCTGTTTCAGTGCTTCCAGATCCTACTCAAAACTCGTCTCTTTGAAGTCAAAGACAAATACTGCGTGATATTGCTTACATGCGGAATATAAAAAATACAACACACTGGTGAGTATAACAACAACAAAAGAGAAGCAGACTCACAGTTAGAGGAACCAAACTCCATCTAGTGTTGCCAGAACTAGAACCAAACTCTAGTGGTTACTGGTGGGGAGGGAGGGAAGGAATAGGGCAATATGGGGTAGGGGAGGGGAAGGTACCAAACTACTGGGTGTAAGATAGACTCAAAGATATATTCTACAACATGGGAAATACAGCCAATATTTTGTAATAACTGTAAATGGAAAGTAACCGTCAAAAACTGTATAAATTTTTTTAAGTTACAAGAAAAACAAAGAACTGAAAACTAACATATTATTTCAAGTGAACATGGTTAGATGTGACTCATTTTTCTTCTTTGTATGTACATGTGATACTTCAAGGTCATAACTGCTTCAATGTCCAGATAATCTCCCCCAAAAAGATGCATGCAAAGAAATTTATCTGACATCAAAAGGGTTTGCCGGAAAGAGAGGGTATGACCCCTATCTGGCCCAAGCCCCTATCAGTGGGGGACCCAAAGCAACTGCTTCACTCTCCAGCTCCCCCAGCACAGTTCTCTGTGAAACTGGACTGCAGCTGCCCTGGCCTGTGGGCCCCTCCCCCTCACCCTGCTCCCTCCCACCTCAGGGTGTTTCTTCTACTAGGAACCCTTCCCCTTCTCCTCTTTGCCTGCTTAACTCCTGCTTAGTCTTAGGTTTTAGTTCAAACGTCCCGCCCTCATACACTAGCCTCCTGTGCACGTCAAATCCCCTTTTGTGTGCTCCCGGGGCATCATCACACAGCGTTTTGTGCTAGATTTGTGCGTTTATTTGCTAGATGGCTACTTCTGAGAGCAGGACCCAGGCCTGTGGGCAGGAGTCACTCAGGGTCCCCAGCCCTAGCACAGCACCTGGCTCCAAACAGCTCCTTAATATCTGTGGAAGGAACACACGGATGACTAAAACTCAGACCTATGTCTTCAGTTTACCAACAGTGGGTGAGAAGTGAGGGAACTGCCTCCATCAGAGACCTCCTTCCTGACCCTTGCGGTTCCTGTTGTCCCCTCTTCTTGGGCTGTCTTGAATTAAGGACCTAGTTCAGATGCAGAGTATAAACTCAGGGCTGCATAGCTACTGAATACGACAGTTAATTTTGCACAGATCTAGATCACTAATAGTTCCCCTTCTAGAAAGTTCTTCCCAAGCATAATTTATATCTAGTGGGCAACACAGAGTTAAAAAAAAAATTGTTCAGTTCTGGCCCCATCTGGCAAAATATTGCTTTACGAAATATTGCTGAACTCTGGTTCCAAGTCTAGCAAGTTTTCAGCCATTGGGAGTAAGTTTTGAAATAATAAACAGGAAAAGAGAACAGACAGAGGGTGTCTTTGACTCTCCCAAATGAAGGCAGGTTCCAAATAGACCTGGAAGAAAAAGCTTTTCCCAACGAAAACCCAAAGCTTTCAGGAGAGGATTCAGCCACGCCTAGTACGTTGACTGGAGGAACCCATGACACAGTCATCCAGTGTACCCAAAGTTATCCATTAAATCATCTTCCTTGGTGTGGTCTTAGTGATGTAGTTATGCAGTGTAGCCAATAATGACCATGAAGTCACACTCAGTGTGGCCCTGGGCTGGCATGGCTATAAGAGCCAGGAGGGAAGAGGAATCAGTTTACTGAAGAGAAGGATACTGCCAGCAAAATAAATTACTGCTCCTAAAATTGTCCATTCTAGCTGCATGGCAGAATTCCTCAGGGAGCTTTTTATAATTAAGGATAGTCAAGGTCCCACTGCAGATCAATGGAATCCCATCTCTGCATGTTGGAACCCATGCACTGGTACTCAGGAAAACTTCCAGGTAATTCCAATGCCATGTATCTCGGGCTGAGGACCATGTCCCTAGTCCCTAAGCCTTGTGATTGGCATTTCTTACTTTCCACTTTCTGTCTCAGTGTCGGAAGGATAAGAGCTGGGGCCCCAGTGAGGAAGAACCTCATTGCTTCAGAGACTGCTTCAGAGATTAAAGAAGAGAAAACTGTTCAAGTGTGGTCTACAGAGATATCCCATCAGCATTACCTAGGAACTTCTCAGAACTACAGATTCATGGGCCTTACCTCACTGCGTACATCAGAATCTGCTTCTTAGCAAGATCTCCAATGATGCATATCCACAAGGAAGTTTGAGAAACACTGTTCTTGAAAATACCCCTTACCCTTGAAAATCTGGGTCATGTTCCAAGATTTTCCTATTTCTTCTAGGTCTTTCCACACTGTCTCTAGCTCCCTTTGAATCAGACATTTGAGTCACCCTATTTCTGAATCACAGAATACTAAAGATGGGCTGTATCACAAAGATGAATCAATTCAGGCCCTTCATTTAATAGATCAAAAAAATTGACATTCCAAGGTTAAATCTTGATGAAGAGGACAATGCAGAACTTTCACGAGCTTAATTATCACAGTCCATGTGCTTGGGAATTCATAATCTATATTTCAATTATACTGTGGCTTACCATCAGATATTTTTAAATACTGACCCGTGTGTGTTTGTGTTTTAGTCACTCAGTCGTGTCTGACTCTTTGCAATCCCATGGACTGTAACCCACCAGGCTCCTCTCTTCATGGAATTCTCTGGGCAAGAATAGTGGAGTGGGTTGGCATTCCCTTCTGCAGGGTATCTTCCTGACCCAGGGGTCAAACCTGGGACTCCTGCATTGCAGGCAAATTCTTTATCACCTGAGCCACTAGGGAAGCCCCAAAACTCCCATATTTGTCTCAATCTCCAGTTCACAATAACAGAACACCTTACACTCTTGAGTATATAATAGAGATCTTCAGTTGTGTGTGAAATGGTTTGGACCTAATATAAGCAGAAGATATTAAGAAGAGGTGGCAAGAATACACAGAAGAACTATAAAAACTATATAAAAAAGATCTTCATGACCCAGATAACCACAGTGGTGTGACCACTCACCTAGAACTGGACATCCTGGAATGCAAAGTCAAGTGGGCCTTCCAAAGCATCACTACAAACAAAGCTAGTGGAGGTGATGGAATTCCAGTTGATCTATTTCAAATCCTAAAAGATGATGCCGTTAAAGTGCTGCACTTGATATGCCAGCAACTTTGGAAAACTCAGCAGTAGCCACAGGACAGGAAAAGGTCAGTTTTCATTCCAATCCCAAAGAAAGGCAATGCCAAAGAACACTCAAACTACCGCACAATTGCACTCATCTCACACACTAGCAACTGCTACTGCTGCTGCTAAGTCGTTTCAGTCGTATCCGACTCTGTGCGACCCCAAAGACAGCAGCCCACCGGGCTCCCCTGTCCCTGGGATTCTCCAGGCAAGAACACTGGAATGGGTTGCCATTTCCTTCTCCAATGCATGGAAGTGAAAAGTGAAAATGAAGTTGCTCAGTCATGTCCGACTCACCGACCCCATGGACTGCAGCCTACCAGGCTCCTCTGTCCATGGGATTTTCCAGGCAAGAGTACTGGAGTGGGGTGCCATTTCCCTCTCCAATGCATAAAAGTGAAAAGTGAAAGTGAAGTCACTCAGTCGTGTCCGACTCTTAGCGACCCCATGGACTGTAGCCCACCAGGCTCCTCCATCCATGGGATTTTCCAGGCGAGAGTACCAGAGTGGGGTGCCATTGCCTTCTCCGACACACTAGCAAAGTAATACTCAAAATTCTCCAAGCAAGGCTTCAACAGTATGTGAACTATGAACTTCCAGATGGTCAAGTTGGATTTAGAAAAGGCATAGGAACCAGAGATCAAATTGCCAACATCTGTTGGGTGATCGAAAAAGCAAGAGAGTTCCAGAAAAACATTTACTTCTGCTTTATGGACTATGCCAAAGCCTTTGCCTGTGTGGATCACAACAAACTGTGGAAAATTCTTAAAGAGATGGGATACCAGACCACCTTAACTGCCTCCTGAGAAATCTGTACGCCGGTCAAGAAGCAATAGTTAGAACCAGATGTGGAACAACGGACTGGTTCCAAATTGGAAAAGGAGTATGTTAAGGCTTATACTGTCACCTTGCTTATTTAACTTACTCCCTACTGGTGTCTCAGACTATAAAGCATCTGCCTGCAATGCAGGAGACCTAGGTTCGATCCCTGGGTCAGGAAGATCCCCTGGAGAAATAAATGGCAACCCATTCCAGTACTCTTGCCTGGAAAATCCCATGGACAGAGGAGCCTGGTAGGTGACAGTCCATGGGGTCCCAAAGGGACATGACTGAGTGACTTTACTTTCTTTCTTTAACTTATATTCAGAGTACATCATGCAAAATGCTGGGCTGGATAAAGCACAAGCTGGAATCAGGATAGCCAGGAGAAACATCAGTAACCTCAAATATGCAGATGATACCATCCTTACGGCAGAAGGCAAAGAACTAAAGAGCCTCTTGATGAAAATGAAGAGGAGAGTGAAAATATTGGCTTAAAACTCAACATTCAAAAAGCTAAGATCATGGCATCCGGTCCCATCACCTCATGGCAAATAGATGGGGGAACAATGGAAACAGTGACAGACTTTCTTAGGTTCCAAAATCACTGTAGATGGTGACTGCAGCCATGAAATTAAAAGATGCTTGCTCCTTGGAGGAAAAGCTATGACCAACCTAGACATCATATTAAAAAGCAGAGACATTACTTTGCCAACAAAGGTTCGTCTAGTCAAAGCTCTGGTTTTTGCAGTAGTCATGTATGGATGTGAGAATTACACTCTAAATAAAGCTGAGCTCAAAAGAATTGATGCTTTTGAACTGTGGTGTTGGAGAAGACTCTTGAGAGTCCCTTGGACTGCGAGGAGATCCAACCAGTCAATCCTAAAGGAAATCAGTCCTGAATATTCATTGGAAGGACTGATGCTGAAACTTAAACTCCAATACTTTGACCACATGATACTAAGAACCGACACACTATAAAAGACCCTGCTGCTTGGAAAGATTGAAGGCAGAAGGAGAAGGGGATGACAGAGGATGAGATGGTTGGGTGGTATCACCGACTTAATGGACATGAGTTTGAGCAAGCTCTGGGAGTTGGTGATGGACAGAGAAGCTTGGTGTGCTGCAGTCCACGGGGTTGCAGAGTCGGACACGAATGAGCGACTGAACTGAACTGAACTGAGTGTTGTGGAGCATGTAATTAATGCTCCATGATGTTAAAAACCCTCAATACACCTCTGGGTGCTCTCACTCTGGCTCGCCCTGTTTATGACAGTGGGACCACAGCTCAGGATGTCTGTGTGTGATCCCCAGTGTAACACGGCCACTCCCCTTCTCTCTCAGATTGATTGAATCATACAAGGAAGCCCTTTGCCCTTGGCTGAGAACTGCTCATGAAATATTCACAAGGACTACATTTTCAGGTCTGGGTCTCTCTAGGACAGTGATTCTCCAATGTACTCACCAGGGACACTAGTTAAGACACAGACTATTGGGTTTCCCTCATAGTCTGTTATTTGGCATCTCCCGGATGGGGCCCAAGAGTCTGCATTTCTCACAGATTTTACAAGACACTGCCTTGGGGGACCACATTCTGAGAAGCACTGCCCTGGTGCCCTCTCCCTCTTCACTGGGTCACATGAGGTTAGTCTACAAGTTTCAGAACTTGTGTCTCAAACAAATTTGCTTCTTCACAGGAGTGATGATGCCTGCCAGCTTGCAGAGCTGCCAGCTTGCAGAAGCCTCTCAGGTACCCTCCTCGAGTGCATGGCCTGCCCTTGGCTTAGTGCATCAGTGGCTCAGGCTTTCTGCTCGGTCCCCTCACAGCCCAATCCTCCCCCTCACCCACCTACTCTCTCTGACTCACTCCTTCCTTTCTTTCTCTGTCACTCCTTCTCTGATCAGTCTCAAGGTGAGTCTTAAATCTCATTCTGTTGCACTCTCCTGAGAGACTCCACCGCACCTTGTGGTCTGCTTGCCACAACCAGCTTCAAGTCTTCAGCCCTTGGAACTTCCTGATGCTCCTTCCTTCTCATAAGTGAGTTACTGCTGCACCTCCTAAAGCAGATACCCAATCCTGTCCACTTGGACTTCACTTCCTGTCTTAACTGCAAGAGGATTCCATTCTCCGAGAGCCATCAACGTCTGAGTAAACTTTCTAAAGCCTGGCACCATTAGTGTTCCTCTTTTGGTGGATGGAATTGTTTTCAAACGTAGAATTGAAAAGGGAAAGATTCTTGGTCAAAGAGCAACTACCAAATAAGACTGAGATCAGCCAGGGGGTGGGGGGGAGCTTACCTTGGATGAACCACTGCATCTGAAATCCTTTCTCATGGTGACTGACTCCATCCGTATAAAACAGCACATGAAACTTGGAGCCTGTGGTGCTCCCCGAAGGTGGAATGTCTGTTCCACAGAAGCGCCCCATCCGCTGTGGGCCATCATAGAGCTGAAATCAGAGGGCGAAAACACCAGCATGAAGAGCAAGGTCCACGCATGCAGCTAAAGCTGTTTCTTGGTTCAAAAGTTAAGGGTAAATCTACTGAGGGGGGCTGAGTCCAGGAATTAAACATAGATAATTATATGCAGAGAGAGGTCCCTCCAAGGTATAATCCAGGCACAGAAGACGGAAATGCTGGCCTGGATGAGAAGCGTTCACATATGAATCACATGTAAGAGATGCTAGATGAATAACAGTATTACAACTGTAACTTTTAAAAATAAATACTAACTATAAACAATCAGGCAGTTTAGAAAGCTCTGAAAGGAAAATACAAAAATTAATCCCACTGAAAGCGAACCATTGTTAATATTTTGTTAATACCAGAAGCTTCTCTTACCAACATTTTTTTCATTTGTATATATACATGTACATCTATGTGCAAGGAAATGTGTGAATATGTGTGTAGCAATTTGGGCTACACATTTGTGTTCCCCGTTCTTCACTAAGGTTGTCACTAAGTAGGCTATGTAACCATTTTTAAGAGTGGCATAACATACTGTTAATATGTTGTATTTAC
The DNA here is from genome assembly GCF_000754665.1 of Bison bison bison. NCBI lineage: Eukaryota > Metazoa > Chordata > Mammalia > Artiodactyla > Bovidae > Bison > Bison bison. The sequence goes on from NW_011495023.1 coordinate 13,889,335, forward strand.
AGTTCTGCTATGTTCACTTAGTTAGTGCTACTTGCTCAGTCGTGTCCAACTCTTTGCAACCCCATGGACTTCAGCCTACCAGGCTCCTCTGCCCATGGGATTTCCCTGGCAAGAATACTGGAGAGGGTTGCCATTTTCTTCTCCAACTGTTCACTTAAGATATTTCCAATTTGAGGGCAAATAAATATAAATCTTTGTTTGATAGTTTAAGTGTCTTTTAGGAAACATTCCTCTAAAGGGAGTGAATCAAAAGAACAGAATCTTCCATGGCTCTAGATATGTATTATTAAATTTCTTACCAGAAATTTTACACAAATTTATTCCCCCACCAGAAGTTTATGGAAATATTTCTTGCAGTGCAACTTTGGCAATTTGACTAAAATTATTATTAAAACTGGGGCTAATAGTGTAAATTTTTTTTCTGTTTGTAGTCGTCTGAATTTGTCACTTGGGATTGGAACTTTTTTCATGGTTCTTGTGTGTTTCTTTTTCTTCTTTTGGGACTTTCCTGCTGGGGTCTTTGCCCATTTTCCCCCTGAGGTATTTATGTACCCTGCTGTGTGCACTGTATCTGCTTGATTTCATTAGACACATCTCCAAACTAAAACAAAAACAAAAACTTTATGCCATCTCTCTTTCTTCAATCAGAAAAAATAGCGATAATCCAGGAAGATTTGCTTCCTTAGGACTCAGAACTTTGTATTTTCTTTTCATTCCCTAGTGTCCACATTAAACACTTTGTTCCGCTTACCCTTGGGATGTGCTGCCTGTTATAATAAAAAGGAAAATGTCTGATCACGGGTTTCCTTTATTCTTCCCTTGGAGAGTACATACATGTGCATGTACATGTGAGTGTATATGTATGTCTTTGTATGTAAATGTATCATCTGGATTCAACAAATTCCAAACTGACAAAATTATTTTTATTAGCTGAAATGTTATGATAGAAAATACCGTTTGAAACATACTGACTCGAGCGTAGAAAACTTCATAATCAAATTCTACAAATCCCCTCCATGGAGCCTTCCCTAATCCCCGTAGACAGTCATAAATGAGCTTTCCTTTGAAATCCCCAAGTTTTTCATTTGTGCTTCTTTGTGCAAATAGTCACATTCTGGTGACAGAGATGTGTGCCTTTCTCTCCCACTGAATTCAAGTTTCCTTAGATCCCAGACCACCTTTCAAATCCCCTCAAAGCCCAGCATAGGGCTTTGTCCAGGGTAGATTCCCGATATAGCTTCAGTGAAGAACTGCAACCACTTCCCCCACAGCTGCACACACTCACTCACTCACCCTCAGGTACTAAACCTAAGCATTTTATACAAACGATAACGATGGGGTTTATTTTATAGTCTTATCCCTTCATCTTCCTTTTAATTTTTTAAATACTGCTGCTTTGAATATGTGTATTTATGATCAAGCTTCTAAGGTTGTAGATGATTGACAGAAATCACGAAGAAGGGGTAGAAATGAGAGAAGGAATAAAAAGAAGAGGAAACAAAAAAAGCCCTCCACTTCCCATCTGGACCCTACCGCCCACTGAAGGAGGTGGAGGCAGGGAAGGCGTCTGGGCTGCAATCTGTTTACTCCTAAACTACTGCTTCACTGTAGGCTGCTTATTTCAGCCACAGAGTTCTTTTATTAAACCTAGTGTATGAATTCCAATTCAAAACTAATTAATACAAAAATAAACAGACTGTTTCCAAGCCGAGGCATAATAAGCCAGAAAACACTCCACTGTTCTCCACTCCAAAAGGCTCATTTTGAACTTTGGGTTTTAGTGCAGTGACCAAAACTTTAATTCCTTCATCTTTACCCAGCAAAACGAGGTAAGATTTCTCTAGGACCACAGTCGCCCTGAACTTCATGGATCTTCTGAAACACTAGGTCGTGACATCGTTAGGAACCGTATTTGAGATTCTTCAAGGTCAGAATCAGTGTAGAGTTTTTGCCTCCCAGCTCGGCAAGGTTAAGAAATGACATTTTCACATGACTTGAAGGGGATTTTTTTTTTCTTCCTTCCGGATGGGATTACTCCATTGAAGGAGAGCCCCTGAATCCCAGTGGTTCTTAAATAACACATTGTGAATGGAATAGGGGGGTGGGGGCAAAGGGAGGGGGTTTGAGAGAAACAGTGATGAATAACAATTAGTTTCTTTTTGCCTTTGGAGGGGAGAGACTGATACATCAAAACAAGCATCAAATAGACATTGATGGAAATGCTTAAATATAATGTCAAATAAATTAATTAGTGTAGAACAAAATCTCTCTAGAAAAAAAATCCCATATCCCTAATTTTACATCCTTCTAAGGTTTACACTTAATTAAATCAGAGACTTTTTATTTACCCTCACACAGATGGCTAACGTCACCTCAACAATTCATTCCCGCGTAAATGTACCACACAAAAAGGAACAGTCATTTCTCAAAGTACACAAATACCGGTTACCATGGTGACCAGTTGGTGCCTGCTGCTCCTGATTTTGTTTTCAGAGCAGAATCTTAACCACAGGACATTCCAGCTGTGACTCATTGGGACTATTGGCCAGCACGCGGCTTGGTCCCGAGAAGGGCACCAGCTCCCCTGCTTTTAGAAAGCTTCAAGATTTACTCCTTCTGAACAGTATTTGAGGTTGGACTTGAGTCCATAGAAAGAAAAATCGTAGAAATTAAGAAGTGAAAGATTGACATTCTTACTTTGAATATGAAGATCAAATTTGTACTACTGTTTAAAGGTTTGGGTTTTTTTTTTAATACTTAAAATGCTGCTCAGGTTTTCAAGTTGCCATTTAATGTATCTCCACATGTGGATCACTGTATGTACAAAACCTCTTGTGTAGAATCTTATCAGCTGTTCTCTTAAGGAGAAGATTCATTTAGGATTTTTGTGTTTTAGATCTTCCACCCTCCACACCACCCTGAAATATCTCAACCACTCTTAAGACACTCAAAGAGGAAGGAAATCTCTTGCCTAAGCCACATTTACCAATTTCTATCTACTTCCTTTGCGTGGGTTTGATAATTTGGTACTTGCATGGCTGAGGAGACCATTAGAGATTTCAGACTATGATTGCAACATAAAATGATCTGTGGACTCCAAAATAGTATGGACCCATGCATACAAATGGAAGACAGAAAACCAAAGACTCACCACTGACAGAGTGAGATTTGTAAGATTAAGGTTTCTGTAGGTACTTTATGAATCACTGGAACTCAAGTCTGGAGGAATGTCAGCTAGTGTCATCTGCTTCCTCGGTGTGAATCAACCTTATGAACTGCAAGATGCTCAGGACAGAAATGTAGTTTTCAAGCACGGCTTGTTTGCTAAATTCTTTGATGATTTTGAAAATTTGTGATCCTAATGAATGAAATTATAACTAACTCCTATCTCAGCTTGGGATGTATAGACAGACTTCTATTCTAAACTCATTTTAGAATGACAGTGAATTATACCTAAAACTCAACCCTTTCTATCGTAGAAGTGAAGTGAAGTGTGAGTTGCTCCGTCATGTTCGACTCTTTATGACCCCATGGATGGTAGCCTGTCAGGCTCCTCTGTCCATGGGATGCTCCAGGCAAGAATACTGGAGTGGGTAGCCATTCCCTTGTTCAGGGGATCTTCCCAACCCAGGGATCAAACCCGGGTCTCCTGCATTGCAGGCAGATTCTTTACCGCTGAGCCATCAAGGAAGCCCTCTCTATTATAGACTGGCAGCTAGTTCATACTTTTCTAAGTACTGTTTTTCTTATTTACTTGAAATTTTTCTGGAAGAAAATAATATTTATAGTGGAGGGTTAATTTTAAGAATAATTAAATATAACTCATACAAAGAAATCAAATCAAGAGCTTTTTGGGGAAGATATTGTTAAAATATGCAAACATTTCTGGAAAAAAAAATTTGGTCCATTTCCTATTACAAATCTTTAAAAACTCCAAAAGAACTTTATTCTTTAGAGTTTAGCATGTAGGTAAAATAATTCATCTGCTGTGAGGGAGAACTCTAGGTATAGTAGAGAGTTCCTAATATTTTTAGAGAAGAAAACTTCTGGTCAATGTAAAGGAGATAGTTACATTTCTGAGAATTACACTCCATGAGTCCATAGCGTGGCTTTTGAGAGTCAAGGTCACTAGGAGAAGATTATGTTTCAGCTGAGAGCAGGACAGTGATTGCACTGTAGGAACACATTCGCGTGCACAACAGAGGACAGAATGGTATGGACCCAGCGGAAGCAGAAGGTATTGAGAAGAGGCGGTCAGGATACACAGGGAAGCCTGGCGGGTTGCAGTCCATGGAGCTGCAAAGTCGGACATGACTGAGAGACTGAACTGAACTGAATATGTCCAGTGTTGGCCTCTAGATTCAAAGTCCAGTCTAGCTCTTAAAATTCACTTAGAACATAAACTTGTGGAAATTACTTAACCTCCATAAGCTAAGAGTTCTTTGCAAACTTGGCCTCTTAATGGTACTTGTCTCATAGGGCTGTTGTGGTTAGCATACCAAAAAAAACATATAATAGGTTGGTTGTGAGTCCTGGCATATGCACTCAAATGTTATTCTAACTCTTGGTCAGTGGCAAAGGGAACCAACATTGCTTCTAAAGAAACTCTACTGGAAATAACTTTGACAGAAAATAATATGATGGGTAAAAAGAGCTTGAACTGACTCATGTAAAATATTTCTCAGAAATCGTCCCTGGCAGACCAGACAGGGAAGCAAGAAATCAGTGAATCACTTGGGAGGAGATGGAGGCCCATGGCCGGCAGCGTGTTGCTATGACAACCTGGTTTGTGTGGAGACTGAGGCCATCCCTGCCATGTGGGGTGCAGAGCTCAGCGCAGATCATACAGTGGGGGAGTCTGAAAGCATGGAGTGTGTGGGTGGAGGAAGGTGGTGAATCATCACAGGTCTGGTGGTGAAGAGGACATTGGGCAATCTGTCAAGGCTGCCCTGGTGACAGATCAGGGAGAAACCACTGGATAGCAAAATACATGTGTTTTTTTCCTGTTGCAGCCTCCACCCCACTTTCCGCCTGGCCAGCCTGCAGCTCCGGCTGCTTGGCCACTGGAGCTCCTGAGAGGACCAGGAACTGCCGAATTCTTGGTGCACCTCTTCAGATTTTCCCCACCCCAACATCAACTGTACCAGGAACTATGGGAGCTGCTTTGTTAGAACAGTTACTGAGAACACTGTTGCCCAAGTTTACACGCAAATCTCCTGGCTTAGAACTTTCAGAGTTTACTTTAAATCTGAAAGGCTTTGATAAGTTCTTGTAAGAACAGAAGAAATTGCCAAGCAAGATTCATCTAGAAGGGTAAAAAGCCCCCAGTGTGGATGACAAGAGCCTGGGCAGGGAGGGACTGCAGTGGGGAGGTGTGGTAAACATGCAATCCGATCGTGGAAGATAAATTAGACAAATGTTTAAATCAACATGCATAAGCAGAGCACTGCTGGCTCTGTGACACCCCAGGGGGTGGCGGGGTGAGGGGGTGAAGGTTCCAGGATGGGACACAAGGGTGGGCACAGTGCAGTAGGTACAGAGGCACATCTTGCCCACCCCCTACTCCCCCCTTCCCACCAGGCACAGGAAAAGCCATTGCCATGTGCTGCAGGGTGGGGCAGGAAGCATGAGGTACCAGTCTAAAATTAAACAATGACTCACAACCCTGAGCTTTGCATGAGACCAAGAAACTCACTGAAAGCCCACATTTGGAATTATTTTGTGTCGCTCTGAATTAAAGGTTGGATTCCAATACAGACCATACAGTCACGATCCATGTGGTGGCTAGCTGCTGTCCTCTCTTAATAGTGCATGGATATTTATTTCTGCTTGCTATATATTACTTATTTTAGACGCCACCAAGGCTGATTTGGGTTGGTTTGTTTGCTTGTTTTTTTAATCATTGTTTAATCATGGATTATGCAAAAGTTTAACTACAAAGACATTTTATCTCAGCACTGTTTATAATAGTGGACATATGCAAAGATTCTAAGTGTTTCTCAAGGAGAATGGGTAGTTGAATTGTGATGAGGAAACATTTGATGTTGCAAATGATGTGGTGTAATAAATCACAAGGAGAAACATTTGTAAGCTACTGTTAAATGTTTAAAAAGTCATTAAAGAATAATAGTAGAGAACTTACGATGGAGGGGGGAAGAATGCGGGAAGGGATAATTAAGGAGTTTGGGATCAACATGTACACACTGCTGTATTTAAAATGGATAACCCACTGCATTGCACAGGGCACTCTAGTCCCTTTGCTGTCCACCTGAAACTATCACAACGTTGTTAATCAGCTGGATTCCAATAGGAAATAAAAAGTTTTAAAAATGCAAAAAAAGAGAATGGTACATACAAAATGATCCTCCTTGAATATTAAAATAAAATAGGGAGGGACTTTAGTAAGTAAATGTCACCAAATATTATCAGTAGTGATATAATTTGTGCTATTTTTATTTTATCTAGGTTTTTCTATATTTTCCACATTGTCTGCAATGACTGTATTCCTATGTGACCAGATAAGTTTATTTTTTAAAGTATTATCTCTGGGACCCTATTGACATGGCAAGGTAGATATGTATTGGTAATATTTTTCCAGGCTCAGAATTTCATACCCTTTTAGGTACCCAGCTGGTCTACTAAAAATATTGTACTGTCTGTCTCCATAATCTTTTTCATGTATTTCAAGACTATCCCTGAAAATTAGCCCATTAAAATGTTATTATATATTATGTTATTATATAAGGTAATCTTCAGCATTAATTTAAAACCATATTTTGTCCCTAATGCTTCCTTTTTAAAATCATAACTAGGCTTTTATTATTAATTAGACTAATTCTGTATTTTAAAAAAGCATCCTTTCAGTTGTCCAGGGACTAAAGAGCTCTTACTAACATAAATTTTGATAGTCACTGATGGACCAATAAGCACCTAATTCCCTCCATAGTGGGAAGTGAAATGCTTTGAAAGTCAAGCAGTTTCTCCCTAGTGTGTACAATGAACATTTAGTTCCATGAACCACAGCCTTTCCTCTGCCAACTATACTATTTTGAAGCATTCAACATTTAAAAAAATTATTCTGCCTCCTAAGAGCCTCACCATCTGCTACAGATGGACTCAGAAACAGGAAGATAACCATAACGCAACATGAAACCATAGAAGCAGGAGCTGGAAGGACCCAGAGCACAGCCACACACTCTGTTCCCATTGAGGGAGGGCGAGAAAAGAAAGCTTGTTCAATAAGTAAGAAAGCTTGTTCAATAAATAAGTCCATGTAAGAACTGAAGGGTAAAGACGTCACTTTTGGACTCGCTTAGTGGTACAATAGTTAAGGGGCTTCCCAGGTAGCTTAGCTGATAAACAATCTGCCTGTAATGCAGGAGACTCGGGTTCTATTCCTGGGTCGAGAAGACCCCCTGGAGAGGGGGTAGGCTACCACTCCAGTCTTCTTGGGTTTCCCTGGTGACTCAGATGGCAAAGAATCCACCTGCAATGCGGGAAACCTGGGTTTGATTCCTGAGTTGGGAAGATGCCCTGGAGAAGGGAAAGGCAACCCATTCCAGTATTCTGGCCTGGAGAATCCCATGGACAGAGGAGCCTGGTGGGCTACAGTCCATGGGGTCACAAAGAGTCAGACACGACTGAGCGACTAAGCACCGCACAGCAGCACAGTAGTTAAGAATCCGCCTGCCAATGCAGGGGACACTTGATCCCTGGCCTGGGACGATCCCACAGGCATGGAGCAACAAAGCCCATACGCTGCAACTACCGAGCCTGTGCACCTAGAGCCGGTGCTCTGCAGCTGAAGCCACCGCAGTGCGAAGCCCACGGACTACAAAGGCAAGCAGCCCCTGCTGGCCACAAATAGAGAGCCTGCTTTCAGCAACAGAGACCCAGCACAGCCATAAATAAATAATTTTTAAAAAATATGCCATTTTTGACAAAATTCTGAAATGTTGCAGGTGGAAATTGTTCCCATTGTAAAAAGTAGTCAATCAGCGTAATTAATCAAAATTCACAGCAACTCCTAACTTTTGGATTCAGCCTTCTGATCGACACCTTCGCCTTCATGCCATGTGCCTGTTGGATGGTAGACGGGGCCTTACATGCATGCACTTGATGCCTGTGGTCTGAGGAGCAAAGTAAGCTGAGGACCACCAGGAAAGGAAGTGTGCAAAGAGCACTTTCAAGTTTTGAGCATCTAATGGCATTTTCACTGGCTTCCAGGTAGTGTGGAAATTATTGGTAGGGCTGATTATTATTTATCCTGATCCTGTCCTTCGTGTTTGAGAGGATATTGAGAGGGAAAACACAATTTCTTTTGAACCTGAGAGCAAAGGCTGTCTTTTGAAGTCTAGTGTGTTTGCCTCATTAACAGCAGCAAATTAATGCAATTACATGAAAACTCTTCCTTGTTAGGGATGGTGAGAAATGATCAGCATTTTTTAAGGAAAGGGATTTTGGTCATACTGAGATAAACATCTCTCCTTTTAAATTTTGTAATTTAAAAAATCACATTTTACTTGGGCAACTGTGGAGTCTTCAAAGTCTTCTAAAATGCTTATTATAATTAATGACACTACAAAGTATTTGGCTTAATTAACCAATGGATACGCTTCATTCTAAACTCCTTTGAATCCAGATCCTGCTCTGTCCAATACTAGATTCATATCCGGTAGAGAGGCCTCAACTGAATCATTTGGCACACTGTTTTCACTTTTTATGTGTGGTTTTGAATAGCGGTTGTCCTTAGAATTGAAATAGCTTATCTCTGAATTCTAAACAACATGCCAGCCATCCTAGAAGCAGACTTCCTCTAACAGACAGTTCCAGGAAGCATGACTCATCTGTCCAGGAAGTGTTTAAGGAGGTGCCACGATAATAGTCAGTGCAGACCCACTGCTGCTACCACGTCCCATCTCCTCCACTTCTCTGCTTTTCTTTGACCAGCAAAGGGGATTTTAACTACTTCACTCTTAGATTCAGATAACGCCCAATCCCTGTGGCTTTGGGAGGAAATCTGAGAGGCCAGAGAAGGGAAGCCCTGCTTTCAACACAGGACCAATCTAAGCTAGTCACATTGGGAAGGCTGTTTTGGGAACTGTAGCTTTTTATTTACTGCAAAATGTTTTAGAACAACAAATTATCATAAAATTGTGTTTATGTTAAAAAATAATAAATAATATTTATTAGCACTTACTCTGTGCTGAGTATCATTCTAAGCCCTTTCCATGTATTATCTAATTTTTTTTTGTGCTCAGTCACTTCAGTCATGTCTGACTCTCTGCAACTATGGACTATAGCCCTCCAGACTCCTCTGTCCATGGGATTCTCCAGACAAAAATACTGGAGTGGGTTACCATGCCCTCCTCCAGGGAATCTTCCCAAATCAGGAATCAAACCCATATCTCTGATATCTCCTGCATTGCAGGCAGCTTCTTTACCCACTGAGCCAAACTTTATTTAAAAAAAATTTTTTTAACTCTTCTAGTTAAGTTTCCAAGCTTATTAAATGAGAGAATTGAGAAGTGATCATTGTCTAAGGCCACATGATTTTTAAATTTTATTCATTTGTGGCTGTGCTAGATCTTGGTTGCTGCTCGCAGGCTTCGCTAGTTGTGGTAGGAGGGGCTGCTCTCCAGTTATGAGCTCAGGGGCCTCACTGCGGTGGCTCTTGTTCTGCAGCATGGGTTGTAGGTACGCATGCTCAGTAGTGGTGGCAAATTGGCTTTAGTTGCTCTGAGGCATGTAGGATTTTCCAGGACAAGGGATTGAACCTGTGTCCCCTGCATCAGCAGGCAGATTCTCATCCACTGGACCACCAGGGAAGCCCCATGTATTACCTACTTTAAAATTCCAGAAGCCCTATTATGCAGATAGTATTGTTATCTCCATTTTAGAGCTCTGGAAACTGAGGCATAGAGAAGTAATTCAACATTTTGAAAGGCATCAACAACTCAAGAATTGCTCTTGTTTCCTTCACTGGAAATTAGTTTTAAAAATAAGAATTGTTAAATTAAAAAAAAAAAAAACAGCAAAGTCCTTATTCTCTGTGATAACAGAGAGTAACAAAAATAATTTTTTAAGTTACAGTGCTAACACCCAAAACTCCTGTTAGTCAATGGAATTGACATTTCTTTATTATATTTCTTAATAGAGCTTGGAGTGAAATAAGTGGACCAAAATGTTGGCTTTCCCATTTATCCTTTGTGAGAATTGTCAAAATGCATTATGGAAGCAGGCTATAGACAGAAAACAAGAAGAAAATTAAATGTCTTGGGAGATGAACCATTAATTATATCTCAGCCCCTAAAGAATTAAATGCTCTCTATTTAGGAATTTCTTTATACCTAACTGGACTTTCTAGGTGGTGCTAGTGGTAAAGAACCCACCTGTCAATGCAGGAGATACAAGAGACGTGCATTTGATCCTTAAGTCAGGAAAATCCCTTGCAGATGGAAATGACAACCCAGTCCGGCATTCTTGCCTTGGAAATCCCATGGACAGAGGAGTCTGGCAGGCTACAGGCCATGGGGTCACAAAGAGTTGGACACAACTGAAGCGAAATAGACACTTACCATCTGAGCCACCAGGGAAGTCCCGTTTGCCTTTGACAGTTCCTCAACCACAACTTCCTTTACTGAAGCCTCCAGCTCTGCAACATCTTGTCCAGTTACTCTTCCCCAGGAACCCTGGATAATATTCCTGATAGCATTTAATGCAACTTGTGACTAAATTGGTATACTGTTGCAAACTGACTAAGGGCTTCCCTGGTGGTTTAGCAGTAAAGAATCTGCCTGCCAATGCAAGAGACATAAATTCAATCCCTGGATTGGGAAGATCCTCTGAAGGACAACAGGGCAATCCACTTCAGTATATCTTGCCTGGAGAATCCCACGACAGAAGAGCCTGGCGAGCAATAATCCATGGGGTCTCAAAGAGGTAGACACGACTTAGCGACTAAACAGCAACAGTAACAATAATACATTGACTAACATCTGTCTCCTCCATGAAAACAAGGAAAACTGATGCTAAAACAGTTGTATTTCCACAGCCTATGTGTCTAAAATATATTTGAGTGACTGAATGAGTCGATAAATAAATGAGCAATGCCTATTTAGGGCGGTAAAAACCTGAGGAAGTACTACAGCAAAAACAGAACAAAACAGATCCTGTTGCATTGTGTTTGATTCAGCATTTCTCAAATTTATGAGAACAATGGTCTCTATTTGTAAGACATCTGTCAACGTGTGTGGCAGAGAGAGCTAAGTGGTTTCCCCAAATGCAGTTCCCCTTTGTCTGCATGCCTGAACCACTATATGGAAGGCAGAGGAACACCTGAATTGGTCTCCAACATGACTGAGAAGTAAACTTGTATTGTACTAAGCATCTGAGCATTTCTGAGTTCTCCATAAAACAGCTAGTATTCTTTCCTGTGTTCAGTTGCTCAGTCATCTCCAACTTTTTGTGACCCCATGGACTATAGCCCACCAGGCTCCTCTTTCCATGGAATTTCCCAGGCAACAATACTGGAGCAAGTTGCCATTTCCAGAGGATCTTTCTGACCAGGGATTGAACCCATGTCTCCTGCATCTCCTGCATTGACAGGCAGATTCTTTACCTCTGAGCCATCTGGAAGGCCCACAGTATTCCTTAATCAGGCCTTTGGGCCTGATGCTGCAGAGTTGTAGTTACGGAAAACACTGCTCAGGCTGCAAACTTGGACAACATGCGTGTAAGACTGGAAGACTGACGGACATCAGTAACGTTCTCAAGGATGCTTTTCATTAGCAGCGCACTGTTTTGTCACTGAAAGGAGGACATGGAAGTGCAAAAAGCAATGATATAAATAGCTGGGGAAGATGACATCAGAAAGAGGATTTGGCAAGGGATGAAGTGAATCTTATAAAGGCTACAGGGAAATACATTTGACAGAAGTCACTGACATTGAGAGGACTTGAAAGGGACATAAGTGGAAAGGGAAGGCATTAGAAAGAATGTTGAAATAATGGAAGATGATAGTGGCAAAGGTGTCCAATAAAGAAGGTGGGGAAGAAGTTTAGAATCAGAATTCAGACACTGCAAAGTGAATCTGACATGTTAATGTACTGAGATAAATATAACAGTATCAGTGAGCCTTAGTGAATCAAAGCATACAATGTATGCTTGATTTTGTACAGCTTTGGCTGTAGCAATGGAAAAGTAAGCCCTATTGAAAAAGAAACATGGAAAAGCCCTTGAAGGTATATGCTAAGAAGACCCCTATTATAATCCTTACGACTTCCCAGGAGAGAGTTTTGAAGTGAGGATGAAACGTGCTGTCGTGATGGAAGTGGGCTGCAGACAGTGGCCCCAGCTGCTAAACTGAGGCTAA
>NW_011495023.1:13901809-13914322 GCF_000754665.1 Bison bison bison
TGAATATATTTTTAAACAAGTTACCTAAATGATTCTGGAATGAAGGCAGATTTAGTAGCTAGTTATGGGGGCTTTATCCTCCACATCACATTCTTCCTCAGCAGAAGGTTTTTTTTTTTTTTTTAAAGGAAAGATATCAACACCAGTGGAGCAATAAGAAACCAGGGATGGCAGAGGTCAGATGTCTTTGTGGACATCTCTCAGGTGTCTTGTTCTTAAAAAAAGCATGCTGTTTGCTGAATTCTTTATATTCTGTACTCTGTCAGAGAGTGCTGAGTGAAGAGATGTGCTCTCCTGAACTAATCCTGACCAGCAGAGACGTGGTTGTGACTGTAGAAATGAACAAGCCATTACGAGCGAGTGATCCATTTCCTCCGAATCTGTGATGACATGTCAGTCATGGGCATGAGGCTTTAGGGAGAGAGATTCTGAAAGGAGATATGAGCACATGGACCAAAAAAATTTTTTAATTAAAAAATTAATGAAAGAACAAAGAAATTCAATAGAAAAAGGAAAGGAAATTCAAGAAAAAAGACATACTCTAAAAAAAAAAAATTAAACTCTGTCCGTAAAGTCAGGAATAATTTGGGGGTTGGGGTAGGTAAGAAAAGGGAAACCCTCTGAAGAACTCAGTCTAAGAAAAAAACCCATGGATGTACATGGTAGCTTTCTGACCATCCCATAAGCGCACATACAAATTAGCTAAACTTTGGGATATGGCGCAGTTAGAAAGAAATGTCTATTTTTTTAAGCTATGATTGGGGCAAAAGAAGACGAAAATGTGAGTTGGACCACTGCTTCGAGAAGACAGTGTAACATGATGAAGGTGAAGTAGAAGACACCTCTTTTGATTTTGAAACTGGGAGAAGAAACAGGAAATCCAATTTAGAGGATAAGTCTGTCAGTGTCTTTAAAATAATTTTCCCATGCTTAAGTGCATTACACCGCACAGTCCTGAGAGGTATGGTCAGTACAGAACAAATTGTGTAATCTTGCTCACTTCATAGGCAATTCAAACCACACTTCAGGGGAACTCCCTGGTGGTCCAGTGGCTAGGACTCCACACTTTCACTCTTGACAGCCCAGGCTCAACACCTAGTTGAGGAACTAGGATCACACAAGCCGCAGGTCATAGCCAAAAAAGAGAACAAAAGGCTTTAGCACACCAGCAGAATCCATGTATGTCCCTGCTGAAAGGTTTTGTCTCTTTCCACAGATATGAACTATGAGCATCTTGGGCCAGAGGGCTAGACCTTGCTGCCCCTGGTCAGAGCTGGTCATACTGAACAGAGGGGCACTTATCCATTGACAGCTAGATCCTTGCCTTGTTGTCAGATTCAAAGAGATGAGCACCTGGTGACAGGACGTAACCTGTCACCAAGAGAAATCTAGTTGTTTGTAAGCACCTGAGGCCCACGGTCTTGAAATGTTATGGCTGGGGTGCCCTTATTTAAGTTAAATCTGTGAAATTGCAGAAACTCAGAGGAAGCTTCTGAGATGAAAAAGGAGGCCAGAGTCTATGTTCACAGCAAGAAACAAGAAAGTCAGAAGAAAGAAGAAGGGAAGTCACTCCTGAGCCTTCTTAGTCTCTGCCCTCTCCCAGCTTTTCAGTTGGTCCCGTGTGTTATGAGGCGGCTTTTTAAACTTTCCTAGGGAACAGCCAATGCACAAATACTAGTCTTTTCCCCATGGGTCAGTTTGAGTGTGTATCTACAACCAAGAGTATAAGACAGAAGAGGGAACATAGGCAGATGCCAGAGGTCTGAAGGGGAAATGTCTTAACTTCCAAAATGTGGGAAAGATTTATTCTGGAATCTCACAGATGAGTAAGATGGATGGTAATTTTAGGGAAAAATTCTACATTGGACCCTGAATATAAGTTGTCAGTATGAAGCAAAGATATAATAAATGATCACTGTTTCCCTATGCAAAGGTCATGCTAAATAGCTTACATTTCTCTTGGTGACAGGGTCACTGAAGTGCTCAACTTGGGAGTTCCATGGAAACTCCCTTGTGTCACCTCTGAGAGTGATAATTCTGAAAGAGAACACACACGGAGTATGTGTGGTGTCATGGCTTGGGGCATTGGCATGGAGCCACAGTGCCCGGTGGAAAGCCTGGCTCTGGTAATATAATCTGTGTGACTGTGGACAACCTGCCTTTGTCTCAGTTTCCTCACCTGTCAAATGAGATAATGATATTTCCTACATTACACGGTTGCTTCAAGAATTATCTAATAAGTAATGCATTTGACAAATACAAGCTATTATTATTACCAACTTTGTTTGAATGGTGCTTTCCTAAAAGTGTTCAATAACAGAAGCATTTTAACCCAAGAAACCTATCATTTTAGAATACTTGAAACAGGTAGCATCTTTCTGATATTTACCAAATGTTTATATTTATCTGATATTTATATTTTCTGATATTTATTTTTTAAGAAGTCATAGGCTAATGAGTCTACATGCAAATAAATAATACTCTAAAGACCAGAGGATTTAGAGGAATCATCATGAGATGGAACTCTGAGGCAAAATAGTCCAGTATAACTTACTAGAAATAATATCCTATGTTTAGCTATGAAGTCACTGCCTTTCATGTAAAAATGACCTGGAGACCACAAGCGTTTAATATCATCCAACACCATGACGTGGCTAACAACAAACCTATTAGAGCACACAAACCAGATAATATGGTCCAACGCCAAGTTAGTAGGAGAACTGAATCCAATCCTGGACCACATTTGAAGAGACACTGACATACCAGCAAGCACAAAGCGGAGGGGATCCCATGGGAGCTGACCTTTCTGGACCCTTGGGAGCATCCCTCCTTGCTTATTACTGTTACCTTCTGTCCCAGTCTCTTCCTTCAGCTTCTATAACACAAAAACCTCTTGGTTTTCCTCCATCCTTGGCTCCCCACCCACAGGCTCCCAGAACCAACACGGGCTCTGGATTTCCTGTACATTTCTGTGCTGATTTTTCCCAAATCCATTACTTTTGTTTGTATTTTCAATACTGATTTAAAAACTTCTTCCAGATACAGCCCCAGTCTCAAAATAAAAATGAAAAAGCGAAATCAAGTAATAAAATACAAAAAGAATCCTAAGGTTGACTTCCTAAAACTGCAGGGGCAACACAGCCTTACTCCTTTAAGCAAATGACCCTTCCTCCCACTAAGTATTTTATTTCCAAATCTGAATTCTTTCATTTCACCCAGAGGACAAAGGCCTAGAGGATTCGTTTCCCAGTGGGATCTTTACCAACCCACACGTCTCAGCAAGGCTGGGCACAGTGTCCCACCAGCCCCTAATCAAGTCCTTGCATAGTTTCAGTTCTGTTAATTGAAAATAACTCAATTCTGGCTGCAGTCACAGCTACTCACTTTGAACTTGACTAAATCACTTGAAAAAAAACCCTTGAACTAGAAGTTATAAAATAATGGAAGCTAGGTTTCATGTTTGTGGCTATTCTCTCCATTAATGGTCATTTGTGCTTTTAGAATTTCCATCATAAACCAGCCATTGTAGCGATTGCTTTGGTCTTGCCCCTTGGCTTACAGAAATGGAAAACATCTCCTCCCTCTGGCAACAGTGTCATTCTTTGGAAGGCTTAGCTGAACTTCTGGTTCTCATTCTGTATTTTTGTGGCTTTCACCATCAATGTTGCACAAGATACACGGCCCATCTGTAACATCATCTGTGGAGCGGCTCTGCTGTTGTCGGAACAAGTTTTCTAACACCTCCAAAAATTATCCGATGGGCCTTTTTGTTACCATTTCACCCTCAAGTAAGTCCAAAGAGGTGGAGTCTGGTCCCTGGAAAGGTTTCATCTCATTTGCTCCCACTCTTTCTGCCAAAGCCGTCCTTAAAACCCAGTTCAAAAGCTTCCTGTTGGCCCCGCTCTCTGCATTGTGCTTTTTATCAAATAAGGCGCCCAGCAGATTGGTAAACATGCAGTACTCTGCACACCCATGAATTCTATTTTGGTATGTGCTCAAAGTGGTAGAATTGTAGTGAATGTGTAGAGATTACACAAAAATGCCAGTCTGGAATTCAGTTCTTTCTTATAGCTTATCTTTCAGCTGATGCTAAAATATGGCTGTGACGTTCAATTTAACCTGAACTTACTGAACTCCCATAAGACCTCAATTCTATAACCAGGGCCTGGGTTACAAAGTTAGCCGGAGACAGTTCTCACCTTCATAAAGCTTACAGTCCAGTAGGGCGTGTGGGCACAATCACACACGGTAAGAATATGATATGACAAACTGCTTATGTCTGTGGTATGAACAAGCGGCTTTGAAAGAAACCTTTGTATTTTTTCCTAAAGAATGAACAAAATCTCACCATGTGAAGAAAAGAAGATGATCACTCCAGGTAAATGGAATGAGACAAATATGCCATTGTCAAGCTTGTAAAGACCACCTAAGCAGTAGATCAAGAAAGTAAAGTGAAGTGAAAGTCACTTAGTCATGTCTGACTCTTTGCAACCCAATGGACTGTAGCCTGCCAGGCTCCTTTGTCCATGGAATTCTCTAAGCAAGAATACTGGAGAGTGTAGCTGTTCCCTTCTCCAGGAGTTCTTCCCAACCAGGGATTGAACCCAGGTCTCCCATATTGCAGGTGGATTCTTTACCATCTGAGCCACCAGGGAAGCCTAAGAATACTGGAGTGGATAGCCTATCCCTTCTCCAGCAAATCTTGCTGACCCAGGAATCAAACTAGGATCTCCCGCATTGCAGGTAGATTCTTTACCAGCTGAGCTACCAGGGAAGCCCACAGATTAAGGAAAGGGGATTTTTAAAATCTCTGTCAAGTTTGTGCTTTTTTAATGTTTGTTTCATGTTGTCTCATGTTTTCTTTGACTACTAGTAAATATAACTTTCTGGTGGATAAACACTATGGTTACTATTTCTCTAATACTGAGTTTTTCTAAATATAAAGCAAGATTTTTTTAACCCCCCAAAATATCCTTCAAAGGCAAGGAATCCATATATTAATATTCAGCACGTCACTAAGTCTCTCAAAGTTTTCTCTTCTTTGCTTTGAAAAACAAAAGTGCTATTTGGAAAAGATATGATAATCTCAAATGACCTCCATCAATTCTAGCTTTTTTTTTTTTTTTTTTAAGAATTGCTTTAAAAGAGGGTTAAAACACTTTTACAAAGATAAAGGCTTTTTCTGTGATTCCCACCACCACCATCCCCCCCAACCCCGGGACTATGTCCTGAAAGTTACACACACTGGATGGTGAAAGTCTTTGCAAGCAAGACTTCCTAAAATCACTGTCCATCTTAAAGAGAATGATACTCAATTATTAAGTTGTGGATAGAAGGGATACAGGAAATGTCCTAATGTTATCAGAGTGGGGACTGGCCTCTTAGAAAAGATCTCTAATGAAAACATTATATATGGATTAGAAGTATTATATGCTAGCATGGAGATGGAGATAAAGATGTGTTAAGTGACTCAAAAGTGATTTTATTAATGATGAGAACTAGATGTCAAAATATATGTAAACAGTCTGAGTAAAATTGTTTTATGAAAGTGGAAACTAACATTCTAAATTAATACAATGGCTTATAAAATATATAATTTTATATATGATTATATAATTACATTAATAACCTAACTTTTCAATCTATACCTCCACAAAGTTGCATATTCAAATCAACAAAAAAGCTTTGGTAAATAAAATATCTTATCCTAAAAGTAGCATATGACCTTCTATTTGGAGGTACTTAATTTTCCAGCAACTTTCATTGCATAGCATTGTATACAGAAAGTTCAATAAATGCTACTTGTGGTCATTATTATAACAAATAGAAACTTCCAATTTACAAACAGAAAAATTAATTGAAATGAACTCAGGTGTAAAAATAAAACACAAGAATCAAAATCATGATTCCCAGTATCAGCTTAATTAGGTATTAAAGTCATGATATTTAAATACTTTCTGATCTCTCTTTATAAATAAGAACAAACAAAAAATAACCAACAAAAACCAGAAGTTTTTCTTCCGCTTCTGCATTTTTTAGGTAAGATGAGGTTACTCAGTCCAGAAGTTACATTGAAACCTTAAAACACAGGTAGTTTTAAGGTTTCATATAATTTAAGGTTTGCATATAATTTAATGGATTAAGTACCCTTATTATTAAGGTGATGCAACGAAAGAGACTTGAAACACATCTGTCCAAATACCATGTATAGTCAGCGTATTACAGACATATAGGACAGGGTGAATGGTTTGGTTCTGCAAAGCATGATAACTTACCTTGGCTTGCTAACTTGAACAGAAAATGCAGTGATTATTTAGCTTCAGAACACATACCTCTAAATAGTCAGTGGAGCAGTTTGTGTAATATTCCAATTCAAATGCTAAAAACGTATAATTCACAGTGTTTCCAGTTGTTGCTTGGATGGTCCAGTTGCAACGCTGGTTGACCGAATAGGGATTTGGATAATGTATACTCTCTAAGGTGCCATAGGTTTGATTCACAATCACCACGTTATCACATGCTGGGAAAAAAAACAATGACTGTTAACCACTATCATACGTATCATAATTGCCCCAAGATGTGTATGATTTTTCTATAGGAAAATATCTATGTTAAAAAGAAACATATATATGTGTGTATACACAAATACACACACACGCATACACATAAATAGACGCATACATACACAGGTAGTTGGTGCAGCATTTTTATATGGAAATGGTCTCCATTTAGAACAAATGTGAAATAATATTTAAATGAATTCATAAACTTTAAAGTGTCATGAAAATTGCCTGTGTTAAAACTGGCATCATGTTGCTGTGAATTGGTGCAGAGAATAGCGTAGCCTGACTCACACATCAGTCTAATTTGTTTGTTTAGAAAAGTGTATTAAACATTCTATGCTTCTATTTTTCTAACTTTAGCATTTGGAAGAGACAGAAATCTTGACCTTTAAATTCAACAGTTTAGAAACACAAAGTCCTATGTGAGTGCTAAAAATGATTAACAACATGGCTTTGTTCAACATTCAAAAGTCAGCATGAAATTCATAATAAAGACTCTGTTATTCCTCTAGTTAGTCATCAGGAAGATTCAACTGAATAGAAGCAATGTAAAAGATTTGAAGAAGAAACGAAAACGTTAAATTTTGAAAAAAGTCTTCAATCCGATGGTGGCATTTTCTTTAGCTGAGTTTTCAACACAACCGCACTAGGCACTTCTACGTATGGCTAGTCTTGGGAGCCACTGCCAAAATCTACCAAACTTAATGACTTGAATGAGGCCTAGGCATGCCTTTTCTCCAGTCTTTTGCATATTGTATGATGTGTAATAAAAGAGAATGGGAAAATAAATGTATTGAAAAATTGTCGCTGAAAAATGTGGTTTGTAGTTGCATTTCTCCTACATTGCTTCTTGACAGGTGACTGGGACACCATTTGTAAGTCATTGAGGTCTACAGTTTCCCTTAATAAAATTTAAGTACCTTTTGAGATAGAAGACAAAAGCAATAGTGTTGGATAACTTTGTATAATAGAATAGTGTCCCATTATTGACAGTCCCAATTAGAAGACTATCATGTTTAATTCAAATGAAAACCCATTAGCTGCTAACCAGTTACACCAATCTTTAAATTGTGACTATCTAAGCAAATTCTTCTTCCAGCTTTCTGAGCTTACCACATGTGTTAGTTACATGACATTATACTCAATGTGTAAGCATTTCTCCATCAAACAGAGTTAAACTTTTTCATAAGGAACTAAGATTTATTTCAGTTGCTCAAACTAATGGGTTACACTTCTTTCAATTTGCTTCATTCAAGAGACTGAATACCCACTGCAGTCACTGAGCAACCAGTACACACACTTACTCTGCTGGTATTTAACCAGGAAGCCGCCTCCTTGCTGGCCTTCATCTGTCCTCAGTTTTAAAGACATGCTGTCTCCACTGGAACGGATGACAGATGGCTTCTCATTCCCGCAAAGCCGAGTTAACAGATGAGAGCTGGTACTTGACCCATCATAGACCTTTAAGAAAACGTTTTATTGTTTGTTTGTTTGTTTGTCACACCACAAGGCATGCGAGATCTTAGTTCCCTGACCAGGGATCAAACTTGCGCCCCCTGCAATGGACGTGCAGAGTCTTAATCACTAGACCGCCAGGGAAGTTCCAAGAAAATATTTTAAATGTCAGATGATTATGGCTGTAAACATTATCTAAATGACTCTGCAATTCTTGATAAGTGGGGAAGAAATACAAAATGATATAACAATAGAAGAGCCCTGAATCAAATATCTTATAAAATTGTATTTAAATGTCTATAAACCTGAGCTATGTACTCAAGCTGTGGCTGTATATAAGGGTAAGGGAAAGAACCTAGCCTGAAATGTAAAGATTGAAAATAAAGGATTGTTACATGTTTTTGAGACCATAGCTATTACCAGTAGTCTTCCTTGCTTTTTTATTTCATAGTTTATCATTTATGACACTTTAACACATTTTTTATTTAGGTGGTTATTTAATGGAGATGGTGACTTACTGGTACTGTAAAAAGCTCTGTTTTATTGACTTCAGTTATCTTTAATTCAACCTCTGACACAGTCCTCTAGATTGTTAGTTTTCAATACATATATACAAATCATGTAGATAATAACTATGATAAATCTCATAACCCCTTTCAGGAGATTTTTAACCGTATCTTAACAGTCTATATTCAATATATTTTAAAGACTTAGTATACCAAGCCATTCATTAATATATGCTGTACTTAGAAAGGTATTTTCATCAAATTTTCTTTTAATTTTTTATTTTGTTTAAATTTTTAATGTGGATATTGTTTAAATGATCCCTTTTCCTGAATCTCAGAAATAAAAAATGAGGCATCAACGTGCACTGGGCAAGATGGGAGCAGTGAAAGCTACAAGTGAAACTTCATACATACAGCCAGATAGTCTTGACTACAATTTGGATGATACTCCAAATGGAAGTCTTCAAACTCCAGCAGGAACGGACTGCCACGGCTGGCCTTCAGCCACCAGGAGCACTCAGAGCTGTGATAGTAGGGCATCGGGTAGTTGGGGGACGTGAATGTGCCAGTGGACGTGGTGAGATTGCCCCCACAACCTGCGGGAGAAAGACTGGGGATAACACACAGTCTTTTCTTGCTGTAAAACAGAATTCTCTTGTCTATTTCAAACTGGTGCTACTGTCACTCCCCTTAAAAACCAACAAAACAACCCTGCACCACCAAAGACTAGCTGGCTTAAAATGTCAATTCACATCAGTGTACTTTCCTTTTCCCAACCAAGATGACCAGCTTGATGAACTATACCAGGGAATATGACATTTTCCCTTACTATGTCCTTCAAAAATAAAAACAAAAACAAAACAGCTAGAGTTAATTCAGAAATATTCACAATGTTGAAGTTTATTACAAATAGTACTGACAAAATACAGCTAGAAAAAAATAATATGTAACAGCACAGCAATCCAAGAATGAAAAATCCAATCTGATTGGACTCTCCAATAAAGGGCAAGTCTTGGCCATTTACCTGTTAAGGACCCATCCCAGTAAGCCGAGAATCCAGGCCCAGAGCCGAAGAAGTCACTCTTAAATTTTAACCATAACTTGTTACTGTGGGAGATGATTCTTGGAGGTAAATTTGAACCACAGTATTGCCCCAGGAGTGGTGAATTTTCATAGCCTCCATTCCTGTGACAAAATATAGGTGTGATCATTTATTAGGTTATTAGGTTATAATATAAACATTTAACATTAATTAACTTTGAGATCAAAAACAGATCCATTTGTGAGTCAACCTCTCTCAAAAATATTCTGAAAACAATTGCAAGCTTTCAGTTTTTCGCTTTATTAAATAGCATGTGAATAACAATGAATAAAATCACCATCATTTATTGTTGACCTGACATTTTATACACCCAATTACAAATAGAGAAAAAGTACTCAATCTTCTCTCTTTCAAATAAAGCATCTGCCAAATGTATCACAGAACAAAAGATAAAGAAACAAAAATTATTAACAATATAAACAAATGTGGCTTAATTTTACAGAGAAACTTGAATGTTTTTCTAATTTGAAAGTTTTCAAAATGTAATATATTTGACATAGTTATGCATAGTTTTAAAAATACTTCCTTCCCTAAGAACTTTTGGGGTCTTAAATCTAGTTTACTATCTATAGTTTATATTCTGTATTTTCCAAGCCTAAAAAAAGATTCATTCAACCAATGACTGCTGATAATTAAGAAAATCATCTTATTTTAGCATTATATGGTGGTGGTGCTCAATCGCTAAGTCATGTTCGACTCTTGGCAGACCCATGAACTGCAGCATGCCGGGCTTCCCTGTCCTTCACTATGTCTGCTCAAACTCATGTGCATCGAGTTGGGGATGCCATTCAACCATCTCATCCTCTCTCACCCCCTTTTCCTCCTGCCGTCAATCTTTCCCAGCATCAGGGAATTGTGATTTACTGTTTAAGTAGCTTACTTTACATCAGAGAACTAAATTTATTATAAAATAGTATAAGATTCTAGCCTTTTGAAATGCCAAATAAAAACTTTAACACAGAAGGGCAACAAATTATTAGTCTAATTTAACTCACTGCAACGATCTGGAAATCCCATGGACACAGAAGCCTGGTGGGCTATAGTCCATGGAGTCGCAAAAGAGTCAAACATGACATAGCGACTAAAACAACAATAACAATCTGGGGAGATATTAATATATACCTTAACTCACCTTTACTGCAAATATAACTTTAAAAAACCCATCCTTTCAAAGCAATGAAGAATTAACGAAAAAGCCTTGCACTGAAATTCACAAGCCTTTCTGTTTTCCTACTGCTAAGTCAGGTTCCAAACGACAAACTTTGTATCTTGTAAGAAAGAGCACAAAAAGGAGCTTCACAGAACATTTTCTATATTTTTTCTTATCCTTTCCAAGAAAAATTAAAAGTGAAAATAAATAAGAAAAAAAAAAGATTATGATGAAATAAAGGTGCTTACCTGATTTCCACATAATCTGCTACACATGTACTACCAATGGCATCCTCCAAGGAGAAGTTTGTGAAGTGTAACGCAATCTGTTGGCTGCTTTCCACTGTGATCCTATAAATGCATTCCAAGTTGTTGGGGTAAAAACCGGGGAAGTTTGGAGAAGTGAAAGTCCCAGATTCTTCTGTATAGTCGTTCAAGCATGCTGTAAAAAGAAACAGATCCCAAGAGGAAAAATAATTTACAAGATAATACATTTATAAGACATTTAGTTATATATACGTCATTAATTTATGCTAATATATTTGATTTTCAATATGCCATTCTGGGATGTTCAAAGAATGACCTCCTTTCAAAACAAAGTTTTCGAAATCTCAAAGGCAAAAACAATTACTAATAGTAAACCTAAGCTATATGGTGGAAGTAGTTACATGTAACCACAACTTTTTGGTTCTTGAAAGTACTTTAATTTTTTCTAATCCATGCAAATTATCATAAACATTAAAAACTAGGCTTACCTACAGAAATCACAGGGGAAGGCTTAGTAATAATTCAGTTCTTTCAAACTTTCTTTCAAAATGGTTTTTGTCAAAGCACGCATTTATGAGAAATGACAAAACCAGTACTCAGCCACATGGGGATGAATAGGAGACGAGACCCGGGGATAGGAATGACCTTGAATCAATGCCCAGTTCAGATACCAGCAAGCTGTACAACCTTAGGCAACTTGCTCCACTGTTCTGAGCCTCATCTCAAAAATGGAGATGTAACTATTTTTGAGTATACACCCAAGGGTCATAGATAATACAATTAAAGGACTTGAACATGGCATTGTTCATGCTTTATTGACTATGGCAAAGCTTTTGACTGTGTGGATCACAAAAACTGTGGAAAATTCTTAAAGAGATAGGAATACCAGACCACCTGACATGCCTTCTCAGAAATCTGTATGCAGGTCAAGAAGTAACAGCTAGAACTGGACATGGAACAACAGACTGGTTCCAAATAGGAAAAGGAGTACGTCAAGGCTGTATATTGTCACCCTGCTTATTTAACTTAAATGCAGAGTACATCATGATAAATGCTGGACTGGATGAAGCACAGCTTGAATCAAGGTTGCCAGGAGAAATATCAATAACTTCAGATATGCAGATGACACACACTTATGGCAGAAAGTGAAGAAGAACTACAGAGCCTCTTGATGAAAGTGAAAGAGGAGAGTGAAAAAGTTGGCTTAAAGCTCAACATTCAGAAAACAAAGATCATGGCATCTGGTCCCATCACTTCATGGCAAATAGATGGGGAAACAGTGGAAACAGTGGGAGAATTTATTTTGGGGGGCTCCAAAATCATTGCAGATGGTGATTGCAGCTGTGAAATTTAAAGATACTTGCTCCTTGGAAGAAAAGTTATGACCAACCTAGATAGCATATTAAAAAGCAGAGACATTACTTTGCCAACAAAGGTTCATCTAGTCAAAGCTATGGTTTTTCCAGTAGTC
>NW_011495023.1:13914422-13971307 GCF_000754665.1 Bison bison bison
TTGGAAGAAAAGTTATGACCAACCTAGATAGCATATTAAAAAGCAGAGACATTACTTTGCCAACAAAGGTTCATCTAGTCAAAGCTATGGTTTTTCCAGTAGTCATGTATGGATGTGAGAGTTGAACTATAAAGAAAGCTGAGCACCAAAGAATTGATGCTTTTGAACTGTGGTGTTGGAGAAGATTCTTGAGAGTCTCTTGGACTGCAAGGAGATCCAACTAGTCCATCCTAAAGGAAATCAATCATGAATATCCATTGGAAGGACTGATGTTGAAGCTGAACCTCCAATTCTTTGGCCACCTGATGCGAAGAACTGGCTCATTTGAAAAGACCCTGATGCTGGGAAAGATTGAAGGTGGGAGGAGAAGGGGATGACAGAGGATGAGATGGTTGGATGGCATCACCGATTCAATGGACATGGTTTGGGTGGACTCTGGAAGTTGGGATGGACAGGGAGGCCTGGCGTGCTGCGGTCCACGGGGTTGCAAATGGTTGGACATGACTGAGCGACTGAACTGAACTGAACTGAACTGAACATAGTATGTGCTTAGTAAATGATAGAGATCATCACTACACTCTAAAATGGGATAGAGAAGTGCAAGAAAGGCAGAGCATAAATATGAGGAATAAATGAGATCATTCATATAAATCTTTTAGATAGGATAATTTTATTTCCTAAATAACTACTAGCTTTTCTACTTTACCAGTTTCAATTTGATCTATTCATCTCTTCATGCTCTCTAGTCACTGACCAACCCACTTAATCTCCTATGCCCTCCAAGTCTGAGGTATTTCTGAAAGAAAATCTGGTTTCAATGTATCTTCAACTGTATCTGGTAATAACATAAATCTAGGATCCCGGAGTAGACACAAGTCCCTGATGGGCAGGTTTTGGAGGAGAATAAACTATTATATTTTATGATGAATAAAAAAAGAAAATGAGGGTGGTTAGGTGTGCTATTTCCCCAAGTTGCTGCTGTATAACCATACTCAGAAAAGAAAAAAGGAACCATTGGCACAGAGGTGCACAGAAAACATTACGGGTTCTCCTATCATGTACAGCCCTCAGAATAACAAGCATTTACCACATAGTTGGTTATTTGATTTTAAACAGCAAGTAATCAAGACTTAACTTACTGAAGGAGTTGACGGTGATATTTAACTTCAGGGATGAATGTTGTATACTTTTCTATAGTCTGCCAAGATGTTTCTTCAAGGGCCAAAGAATAATGGAAGGAAGAAAAGGAAGGAAGATCAGAAGAAAGGGAGGGAGGAAAGAAGGGAAGGAGGAGGGAAAAGACAGAGATAAAGCAGGGGAAAGCAGGAGCAGGGCTCTGTGTGAAGAGGTGGTATATTAAGTATTTCAGATCCAGTAAGGAGTATTACTAAGATAAAAATTCATGGATCAAATGAACATTAAATAAAGGCTGTGAAACAGTCTCCTTGAGCTGATGAACTTATAGACTGACCACAGACTCACTGACCACACCACATTCAGATAGCTTTAAGAATTTATTTCAGAATGCATTTTGCTAGGCCTTGAGCAAACACAAAAAGAGATATCATTAAAAAGCCAAATAAGGACATAAAATAGAATACTAAAAATATTCTGTAAACCAAAGAGAAGACAGGAAAGTGGAAACAGAAGAAGGGCATCTATGAAAACCCCAAACTTAACATCATACTTGGGTAGTAAAGGACCAAGTGCTTTCCTGTCAAGATAAACAGCAAGGCCAGTATGTCCAATCTCACTCCTTCTATTCAATGTTATAGACGGTCCCAGTTATGGCAAAAGGCAAATAGAGAGAGACAGACAAACAGATAGTGAATAGGAAAAAATAAAACTGTCCTTACAGATAAGATCAATTGCCTATGTAAAATACACTAAGAAATCTACTAAAAGATACTTGAACTAATAACCGAGTTTAGTAAGGTTATAGGATATAAGATAATTATTCAAAAATCAATTTAATTTTCAAATACTATTCCAATAACTGGAAAATAAAATTTTAAATACCACTTACAACGGCATAAAAAGCATAAAGCACTTGACAGAAAATTTAATGGGAAGAAACAAAAATTCTACAGTGAAAACTTTAAAACATAGCTGAAAGATAATTCAAAAGATTTGAATAAATAGAGAAGTAAATATGATACTGGATTGGAAGACTCATTGTAAAATGCCCTTTGTCCTAAGATTCATCTATATATTCAATCCAATCTTAATCAAATTCCCAACAAGTTTGCATTTTTCGTTTGTTTGTTTTTTTGCTTCAGTTCAAATTGAAAAGATGATTCTAAAATTGTATATGGAAGTATAAAAAGCCTAGAATAATCAAAACAATTTTGAAGAATCTGGATGATTTACACTTCCCGATCTTAAGATAAACTATAAAATTACATAATATGAAGTAATAGAGTCTATTGTCATAGGGGAAAGATACATAGATCAATGGAATAGAACAGCCATTCCAGAAACTGACCCAAAGATACAAGGACAATTAGTTTTCAACAACAATCCAAAGGCAATTCAGTGCAAAAAGGACAATCTTTTCAACAAATAGTGCTTGAATGGTTAAATATCATTTGCTAAGCAAACAAACAACCTCGAATACATAACTCACATTACATAGGAAAATTAACTCAAAATGGGTCATAAACATAAATGTAAAAGCCTCACACCAAAAGTCTTGCAGAAGAATCCGCATAAAATCCTCACAACTTTAGTAGACATAGATTTTTAAGCAACATAAAAAGAAAAAAAAGAAAATCTAGCCATGAAGGGAAAAAAGGACATATTATTGCTCTTCAAACAATACCATTAAGAAAAAGAAAAGGTCAGCTGCACACAGTGGGAGACAATATGTGCCATACATTTATCTGAAAAAAGACATAACTGTATGTAGAGTATATAACATATGACAATAATAAACAGAAATGAACAAGATGATTTCAATGGACACTTCACAAAAGAAATATATGAATTGCCAATAAGCATGTAA
This sequence comes from Bison bison bison, assembly GCF_000754665.1. Lineage (NCBI taxonomy): Eukaryota > Metazoa > Chordata > Mammalia > Artiodactyla > Bovidae > Bison > Bison bison. The sequence goes on from NW_011495023.1 coordinate 13,917,427, forward strand.
AAAAGTACTCAGTCGTACTAGTCATCAGGGACATGTAAATTAAAACAATAATGAGGCACAACCATTGGTGGCTAAAACGAAAAGATTGACGATACCAAGGATTGACAAAAATGTGGAGAAAGTAGAATTCTCTTTCATTGCAGATGGGAACATAAAATGATATAACCACTTTGGAAAAATAGCTGGAAATTTCTCATGAAATTAAACACAGCATTACTATAAGACCTAGAAATTCTACTCTTAGAATTTACTCAAGAGAACTGATAATCTAAGTCCACAAAATACTTATACAATAATTTCACAGCAGCTTTTTTCATAATAGCTAAAAACCATTAACAATCCAACTATCCAAAAACAAGTGAATGGATATCAAATTATGATACAGCCCTTACAATAGAAGACTATTCAGCAATGAAAAGAACTTCTTATAAACAGGATTATATGAACAAATTTGAGAAGCATTATGTTTCTCATGTAATAAGCCAGACATAAAAGAATGCACTGTGTTCCCATTCATATTTGCCTTTTGAATAGGCAAAATGAATACACAGTGATAAGCACAAGGTCTGCAGTAGTCGAGATGGAAGGTGGGGAAGCCCCTATAAAGGGACACCGGGACACCTTCTGAGACGATAAAAGTGTTCTATATTTTGCATGGAGTGGTGATGACATGGGTATACACACTTGCTAAAACTATGAATGAATTTTACTACATGGAATTACAAAATAAAAGTCTATGGGTTATTAAAAGGGTGAAAGTTCTGTTAAAAGATAAGTTGAGTTCTCTGAAGGATATCCAATAAATAATTTGGATATCTAACATTTAATAAATAAAGTTAAAACAGAGAAAGAAAAAATATTTTGAAAGTACATATTTTATAAATATTAAACGATATAATATTTAATGTTAACATTTTTAGTTTTTATGAGATTCATGTCTGTAATTTAACAGAGAGAAAAACAGTGGTTCTCTAAATTTATTTGTTTCTTAAAAGGTTACTAAGTGCTTTTACCTAACACTGGAACATGTACAATGTTCATATGACAGTGTAAACTGCTCTTTGTAAAATAACATGATATTGATAAGTATGAGTAGGCTTATGTTTATAGGCAGTGTAATGAGAATATGCTAGACTTTGGCTTCCTACTATGCTTTGCAATAAAGCACAAATAATTAAAGTTAAATATATTCCCATAAAAGGATATTCACATATTGTCATTATGCTTCTTACATCAATACAAGATCCAAACATGTAAATGCCTTTTATTTATTTCTCACATACCCAAAAGGAAACTTAAGCCCAATGGCGGTTTGCCCTTTATTACGGTCTAACAATACTGACAAACTGATGAAAAAGAAAAGTAGATTTCTTCCATCTAATATATTCAACTGAAGTAGCAGTGAAAAGCACATCTCTGAAGATCAAAGATAGCTATTAGTAGGCCTCTCACAGCTTTCTTTCTGATCAACTTCAAAAAAAAAAAAGTAAAGGAAGAAAAGAAAGTATATAAATGTCTTCCATGGATGACCATAAAATCACAAAGTCATATTTTTCTAAAAATGACAATGTAGGTCTGCCTCTACTAAGCACTTTTAAATAAGTTTTAGTAACATAGCATTCAGTTCATTATCAAAGGGGAAATTCAGAAACATGGAGAATCCTCCAACTCCAAAAGCAATGATGCTATCATCACATATGATTTGGGTGACAGGACAAGGATAAACTGATCCTGTGGCTAGAAAAGTGTGTCTCCTAGGGAGACTCTAGATTATGAGTAGCTGTTCTACCACCTCCCTGCTTTGTCTTGTGAGATAACTAATGGGATTTCGTTGCTTAGTTGCTCAATTGTGTCTGACTCTTTGCAACCCCGTGGACTGTAGCACACCAGGCTTCCCTGTCCTTCACCATCTCCTGGGGTTTGCTCAAACTCATGTCCACTGAGTCAGTGATGCCATTCAATCATCTCGTACTCTGCCATCCCCTTCTCCTCCTGCCTTCAATCTTTCCCAGCATCAGGGTCTTTTTCTAATGAGTGAGCCCTTTGCAACAGATGGTCAAATAATTGGAGCTTCAGCTTCAGCATCAGTTCTTCTAATGAATATTCAGGATTGATTTCCTTTAGGATTGACTGCTTGGATCTTCTTGCAGTCCAAGAGACTCTCAAGAGTATTCTCCAGAACCATAGATCAAACTTATGTGATTAGCCAGTCATATTCATGAGCAACCTTATAGGCAGAGCTTTCTGAAATCATTTACAAAACTTCTGGGTCTGCATGAATCCCTATGACCTCAGATTTTCTAATTAACCCTGGGACTGTCATCTGCTTCTACTGGCATATTTGGTTTAACAATCCTCACAATGAAGACCTGAGAGAAGATAAAATTACAGGTTCCATTTCTCCACTAGGAAAGAAAAAGTCTCCCTAACCCAAATCTAACATTCACCTACAATTTTCTGCTAGGTGGTCACAGTAATGACTTTTTTCCCCATGTCGATGATCAATTCTAATGAATATGGATACAAGCTGAATCACTAAAGCAGCTATTGTAAAATTGTATTTGAATATCAGTAATTCTATTTTAAATCTGGCACAGTCATGGCCCTTTAGAGCAATTATGAACTTTTCACAGAAAATGTTTCATTTTATCTTCCCCAACTATATGAAACAGCCAGACATTCTAACCTTCACTTCTTAGAGATGAAGGTACAGATAAAGGAGCTGAGGCTCCGGGAGGTTAGGCTCTGAAAATCACTTAGTTCAGACAAAGCAAAGATAAAATTCACATCCAAGTCCTTCCTTTCCAAATCCTGTGTTCTTTAAAATCCCTGGTTTCTTTAAGCATGGAATGTCAATTTAGAAATGAAGAGAGGACTTCCTTGGTGGTCCAGTGGTTAGGACTTCACCTTCCAAAGCAGAAGGTGGGGGTTCTATTCCTGGGTTGGAAGCTAAGACACCACATGCTTGGAGGCCAAAAACCCAAAACATAAAAAAACAGAAGCAGTACTGTAACAAATTCAATAAAGACTTATAAAAATAATAGAAATGAAGGTGAGTAGGAAACTAAGAATATCGCAATTAAATGTCTTATTTAGCATGTTTATTCTAAGAACTAAGAAATATAATAAATAAGATAAATCAGGCTTCCCTGCTGGTCCAGTGGTTAAGAATCCACCTTGAAATGCAAGGGACCCCTATACGTAGTCCAGGAAGATCCCACATGCATGGGGCAACTAAGCCTGAGTACCATAACTACAGAGCCTGGCTCCAGAGCCTGAGAGTTGCAAGTACTGAGCCTCCGTGCCACAACTCCTGAAGCCTGTGCACCTGGAGCCCATGCTCTGCAACATGAGAAGCCACTGCAGTGAGAAACCCACACACCTCAACAAAGAGTATTCCCTGCTCACTGCAACTAAAGAAAGCCCACATGCAGCAACAAAGACCCATCACAGCCAAAAAATAAAATAAATCTCAAAAAAAAAAAAATAATAAGATAAATCTACTGAGCTGGAGAGTGGTAGGAAACCCATACATACAGCAAAAAATATTAGAAAATACTGACCAATGAGAAAGTAAATCTTTAAAAGATCAATAAACTTACTAAAAACCTTTTACAGAGGGAAAATATCTGAATATCTCAAAGCAGAAAACACAGAAAGAATCAGAGAGGCTTGTGACTTGCCCCAAGCTTTCCAAGTTAGCAGCAAGGTTGGGACCAGAACCAAGGCTCTGACTATACCTTCAGCTGTCCTTTCACCAAATCATAGAAAACACTTTCCATCATGAGGAGTTACAGCCCAATCCACTATGAGATCTCAGTTGTAACTCTAGTAATTTATGTCCTAAGACATGACTTTCAGAATCTCTGATGAACTGCCATGTTTCATTAGAACCATCTGAATAGATTGCTAAAAACCTACCCTAGACCTATGCAACTCAGATTCCCTGGTGGCTCAGAGGGTAAAGAATCCGCCTGCAATGCAGGAGACCTGGGTTCAATCCCTGGGTTGGGAAGATTCCCTGGAGAAGGGCATGGCTACCCACTCCAGCAATCCTTCCAGGAGAATTCCATGGACAGAGGAGCCTGGTGTCTACAGTCCATGGGATTGCAAAGAGTCGTACATGACTGAGCAACTAACACACACTCTGGTACCTGAACTTTTAATAAGAAAACCCTACCTCAAGTTTCCAATGAATGCTCAAGTTTGAGAACACTGCTCTACTGGACTGAAGTTTTAAAACAGAAACAGAACACTCTCTATTCATGTCTTCTAAAGAAACCCTTGTTTGCCCTTCTGTTAATCATTTCTTGACTTCTCACTCTTAGATGTCTCTTCTGTGCTCAATTCCAGGGTGATGGATGAAAAACAGCACTAAACACCTGCCCGCAAAGTGAATCAACTGTGCATATACAAATATCTACCTTTTCTTAGATTCTTTTCCCATATGGATCATTAGAGTATTGAGTAGAATTCCCTGTGCTATTGTCTATTTTATATATAGTATGTATATATGTCAATCTCAATCTCCCATTTATTCCACACTTTTAACAAATGTAGGTAGCAATCTAATAAGATAATGTCATGATCCACTAAGGAATCATGACTGTTTCAATATCTGAAAAACACTAGACTGGACATTATACAGCTTTCATTTAATGTTAAAGTGGAAAGTGTGTCAGGTACATTTCTCTCTTCTTTCTTAAATCCTCTTAAAGTCCTTTCGGTAGGATCATAGTAATGTATATGCAGTAGATGTTAACAGAAAATAAAATTACAGTTAAAAAACTAAAGGTAACTAATCAATTATATTCTCTCAGAATTAAAATGTTTTGTACTTTAAATTAACAAATATTTAAAATCCAGTTTCATAAATCAGTTGCTAAGATATCCTTAAGGGTTTCTATCCGCAAAAATTTTCTTGTTAGTTCTTTGTCTCTCTTACCCCAGGCACATCTGGATGGAGGCAGAAACAGTGATGAGAGAAGGAGTCAAAGTAATGACCAGAAGTCAATCTCTTTCCACCCAAACACATACTTAGGGGCTGACATCATAGCCCCATGGTACAAACTACAGATGGGAAAGTAACTGGATTCAAGTCAGGAAATTTAACTTTTATCAGATGAAGACAGGAAAGGCTTGAACAGAGAAACTCACACCTGTAGAGCCGAAGGACTAAAAGCCAACAATCCAACACCATCAAGATTGTGATTGCTCTAAAAATAACTTTTGCTAAAGCAATAAATAAGATGAAGACCACCAACTGAGCTTCCATTGACACTTCTCCCTGGTACTATTGCACCCTGCAGACAACATCAAAAATAATATGATAGCTGAAAAGAAAGCACCCCACCACCTTGCTATTTCCAGGTGGGCGGCTCACTCAGACTCCGGCTGCCTGGACCCCCAGGTCAGTCTCCTGAGTCCAGCCCTTCCCTGAGCAGTCCTGCGGGGGCCCCTCAACAATTCATGAGGGCCAGCCACACATACCCTCGTCTATGGGAAACTGAGACGGGCTCCAAATGGTAAGATGAGGGGCCATATGGCTTCCTGGAAACAATCATCAGGTTGCTCTTTAGAATATTTGCCTGTGGGAGTCAGACCGATGAAATCATCCAGCAAAAGGCAGGCACACAGCGACCAGCCAGGCTCACTCAGGCTCAGCCAAGGAACAGAAAGCCAGCACTTCCTTGTCTGTGATTTCAGCCCTGTCTGGACTCAACAGCCAAGGTAGTGATTACCCTACAGGGAGGCCGACCAGAGTCTGCAGAGTTATCCACCCCAGAAAGCCCTTCTCTTTCCTCACCTGTGTTTCCCTTTGTTTATCAGTTTCCTGTTCTGTCCAGCAGGCTTCTTTCCTTTTTCACAATCTTCTTATTTTATCTGTCTCTTATCTTTCTCAATTAAAATGTATCATACTCCATGCCAGATTACCCCCATTGCACTAGATACTGCTTTACAAATCAGTGTGATTTTTAGCAGAGCTGTGTTAGTCACTGTAGCGGCACTGCGAGCTGTTACAAAGATTTCCGTAATATTTTAGGAGGTCCCACGTGCATCGTTTGTTATCTAAGTTACAGCTAGTTTATTCATGCAGCAAATTAAACTTGTGTTCACAGTTGATTAAAGGCAGAAGACATCCCAAAGATCATCAAATCCAACCCCTTAATTTTACAGATGAGAAGACTATGGCCCAGAGAGTTCAAGTGACTTGCTCCAAATCTGAATCTAATATTCAGCTGTGGTTTGGGCCAAATATATGAGGCAGATAAAACCACAGGAGTATGGAAAATTGTGTGCATACTAGGATTTCTTGAAAAGCCAGTTTTGGTCAGTGGATGTTAAAAATCTGAACCAAGTCCAGTAAATATGTCAATCATATAATGTAACCTACTGGAATTGCCAGGGATTCAATTTCTCAGGTGCTGGAGCTAAATAATAAACTGCCTTGAGAGTGGGACCCACAGGAGAGAACGGTGTATAGCTTTCTCACAGTTGGGATCCTGGAGAAATCTAAAGCCATGCTTCTAAAACAGAACTTGAACTACTAGAATGCAGCCTGAAACAAAGAATCAGGGTCAGATGCTCTGAGAAGAAACAAGTGAGAAACTGAGAGGGACTCCAAGTAGATTAACTTACCTTTTTTTTTTTAAAGGGAGTGGGGGCTTTAAAATATGAGAGCCTGGGGTTTCTGGATGCAGGAGTGTCAGCAGGAGCGCATATGGCACAATGAAACACTCTCAGTACTTTCTTAAGCAACAAAGAATTGCATGCTTCTGGGACAATTCAAAGGTGTGAAATGCTTGGGAGACTTAGTCACATACCCCCATATGTCATAACTGCACAGTATTTTGTTCCATGAGCTATCTTTCTAAATACTATGCAAAAGGAAAACCCAGACTCCCTAAAAACGTGTATATCCCAGTGGCAACATGAACCTAAGAAAACACGTTTATTGCTGCTGTTTGGTCGCTAAGGCTTGTCCAACTCTTTATGACACCATGGACTATAGCCTTCCAGGCTCCTCCGTCTATGGGATTATCGAGGCAAGCACACAAGTGGGCTGCCATTTGCTCCTCCAGGGGATCTTCCTGACCCAGGGATCGAACCCACATCTCCTGCATTGGCAGGCAGATTCTTTACTGCTGAACCACCAGGGAAGCCCTAAAACCCATAGTTTCTGGGGCCAGCTAGGAACATCTCTGGTTTACCTATGACCTCAAAGACCCTGCTGGCAAATGGTGCTTGTTTCCTACACTGCATTGACAAAGAGCAAAGTAATGATGAGAATTAAGTAATAGAAAAATATAATAAAAGGAATAAATGCTGAAAAGTTTCCATTTCATTAGGTCAAATTTAGAAATGTATATTCTAACAAGAAAACTTCCATTTTCTGCCATAGAATTCCATGTAGTGTAATGGTTTCTAACTCTGTTTTTGTCCTTTTTCTAATTTCTTAAATTTTTGGTCTCTTTGGTAACATTTAATTTTGATAGAAATTTAAATTCAACAGAAAAGTTGTTAGGAATAGTTCCCAAATTCCTTTCACTTAGATTTACTACATACGTATATTTTGCTCCCATTGCTTCATTATTCCTAAAAACATAAACATTTTCTTACACAACCATAGTACAATTACCAAAATTAGAAGATTTAACACTGATAAAATACTCTTATCATTACTCTATGTTTAACATGAAAGCCACTTAAGTCACTACACTTTATTATAAAAGCATCTTTCTTTATATAGCACAAATTTTGGCATAAACTATTCTTATGGTACTATTTAGTAAGAAAGTAAGTGAAACCAAGCATACAATGCTGTTTTCTCACCTGCTGAGGCATCAGTTGCTTCATAGTTTATTAGAAAGCCTTCATAAGCAAGGTCAGAGTCAGCCACAAATGTAAGCCTTACTGAGTTGTCATTACTGGTAAGAGAGGGCGGAATAGATTTTCCACAATATCTATTTGGAACCAAGAAAGAACACAGATTTAAAAACTTTCAGGATGCTCAGAATGACATACCCCAAATTCAGTTCAGTTCAGTTCAGTTCAGTCGCTCAGTCGTGTCCGACTAGGACATGTTAAAAAAACACAATAATAATATCCTATATTAACCTTAAAAAACAAATTTATTTCAAGCACAAAGCATATACAAAGTTGCTAAAGATCATCCAAACTCACAGCTACTTCCTTTAGACGGTTTTATGTATGTGCCTAAGTGTGTGACATGTCATATAACATAATTTTAATGAAATTAGAAATTCTGAGCTACAGTAGGTAACCATATAGCATATTAATGAACTTATTAATAAAAATATAATAAACATACTTATACAACAAAGGAAAATCATGTATTATAAACTCATAGCACAGACTCTAGAGTCAGCTCTATCCCTTACAGGCTTTATGATTTTGGACAGATGTCTCAGTTTTCCCATCTATAAAATGGGGATGGTGATATGACGTACTTCAAAGAGTTGTCCTGCGAATTGTATGAGTTAATACACTGTATATAAGGAACTTAGAACAGTGTCTAGAATAGTTAGCCTTATACAGGTGAACTCTACTATCTTTACAATACTGGTCCCTGCAGAGGTAAGAGTTTGATTGTTAATCCATAGCGAATTTTTGCTGAAGAAAGCAATTTTTACTCGGGAAACCCATTCTATAAGACATCATGTTGTGAGCTCTTATCTAGAAACACTTGTGAGAGAAATGACTAGAAAATCAAAATCTCAATTCAAAGAACACTTGGTAAAAGCAAAGGAATGACAGGAGGAAAAAATAGAAACCAAAATAAGACAAAGTATTAAACATGGGAAATGGATGAGTTAATTTCTGAGGCAGAAAAAGGAGGGAAAATGGTGTATAATACCATTTCAGTGTAAAAATGATTTAATATCTTAATCAAAACAAAGGTAGATGAATTAATATTCTATATGTCTCTCTTTTGAACAACAACAATAACAGTTTATATCATTCAGCAAAAAATAGGTAATTTTCAGTGATTAGGAGTCAAGTACCAACCATAAAAAAGAAGGAATTTTAAAAGTTTAAAGATTAAGACAAGGAAGAGCAAAAAAATGAAGAGGGAGAATAAAGTTAGGGGAAAAAATAAGTGTAAGAAAACAATGGATAAGGAAAAAAATGTTTAAAAAATGGATGAGGAAAAAGAAAATGAAATACAAAAAAAGGGGGGAAAGGGAATCAAGAGATATCTATGCCCAACAAAGATGTAATAACAGGGGCTAGATTTACATAATCTTGTTTTCTGAAACAACTGAAAACCTGGACAAAATAGATAAAAACAATGGTTCTCAAGACACTAGATATCAAGCAGTGGAAGACAATACCTCTTCAGAGACAGGAGACAAGTGAATAACAATGATCAAACTGTTTCTGAGTAACTTAACTGCATCCAAAAACAAAACCCAAGAATACTTAGAGTAATACAGTAGTGTCTGGTACACAAACACAAAACTGAAAATGTCTGTCATCCTATCAAATATTGGTGTTCAGTCGCTAAGTCGTGTCTGACTGTTTGTGACCCCATGGACTGCAGCACACGGGGCCGCTCTTAGTCATGTGCACTGAGTCAGTGATGCCATCCAACCATCTCATCCTCTGTTGCCCCCTTCTCCTCCTGCCCTCAATCTTTCCCAGCATCAAAATCCTTTCCAAAGAATTGGGAATATCAAGTATTACCAACTATGAAAAGAAGGAGGAAAGTATAACCCATATTGAGAAGAAAACTTCCTCAATCATACTATAGCGAGAAGGACTGAATCAGCAAAGACATCAAAATTTTATAACTGTATCCCACCAATTTAAGATGCTAGAAGGAAAAAATTAATATGTAAAGTAGGGATGTGAAATAAAAGATGGCCTGACATGAATTTCCAGAAGTGAAAATTACAATGTCTGTGATGGAAAAATGTACTTGGTAGGATTGATAGCAGAATAGACATTATAGAAGAAAAGATTGGTGCATTTGAATATAGAGCGATACTTTCCAAAATGAAATGCACAAAGACAAACTCAAATAAACAGAGTATCAGTGAGTTGTGGGACAGTATCAAATGGCCTAAGATAGGTGCAATTAGAGTTCCAAGGGCAAAAGAGACTAAAAAAGCACTTCAAGAACTAACAGCCCCCAAATTTTCAGATTTCATTAAACTATTAATCCTCAGACTAAAGGAACTCAACAAAATATGCTGACTGAGAAAAGTCAGATGAAAAATGAGTACATACAGAATGATTCTGCTTTTATACAATTTCAGATACACAAACTGACTTACAGTGATAGAAAGCAGTGCAATGATTTCCTGGGGCTGGGGAAGAGGGGCAGAAATGAAGACTTATAGAAGGTTTGAAGGCAGGAAGAAGGTGTGAAGGTGATGGATATGAGCACTGTTTTGATTTTGGTGATGCCTTCATGGGTATATCCTCATGTCAAAAGGTAATTACTAATGCCCAAGGCTACACGGAAAAAGAAAGAGCGTTCCAGAAAAACATCTATTTCTGCTTTCTTGACTATGCCAAAGCCTTTGACTGTGTGAATCACAATAAACTGTGGAAAATTCTGAAAGAGATGGGAATACCAGACCACCTGACCTGCCTCTTGAGAAATCTGTATGCAGGTCAGGAAACAACAGTTAGAACTGGACATGAAACAACAGACTGGTTCCAAATAGGAAAAGGAGTACGTCAAGGCTGTATATTGTCATCCTGCTTATTTAACTTATATGCAGAGTACATCATGAGAAACACTGGACTGGAATCAAGAAAAGCTGGAATCTAGATTGCCGGGAGAAATATGAATAACCTCAGATATGCAGATGACACCACCCTTATGGCAGAAAGTGAAGAGGAACTAAAAGGCCTCTTGATGAAAGTGAAAGAGGAGAGTGAAAAAGTTGGCTTAAAGCTCAACATTCAGAAAATGAAGATCATGGCATCTGGTCCCATCACTTCATGGGAAATAGATGGAGAAATAGTGGAAACAGTGTCAGACTTTATTTTTTGGGGCTCCAAAATCACGCAGATGGTGACTGCAGCCATGAAATTAAAAGACGCTTACTCCTTGGAAGGAAAGTTATGACCAACCTAGAGAGCATATTCAAAAGCAGAGACATTACTTTGCCAACAAAGGTCCATCTAGTCAAGGCTATGGTTTTTCCTGTGGTCATGTATGGATGTGAGAGTTGGACTGTGAAGAAGGCTGAGTGCCAAAGAATTGATGCTTTTGAACTGTGGTGTTGGAGAAGACTCTTGAGAGTCCCTTGGACTGCAAGGAGATCCAACCAGTCCATTCTGAAGGAGATCAGCCCTGGGATTTCTTTGGAAGGAATGATGCTAAAGCTGAAACACCAGTACTTTGGCCACCTCATGCAAAGAGTTGACTCATTGGAAAAGACTCTGATGCTGGGAGGGATTGGGGGAAGGAGGAGAAGGGGACGACAGAGGATGAGATGGCTGGATGGCATCACTGACTCGATGGACGTGAGTTTGGATGAACTCCGGGAGTTGGTGATGGACAGGGAGGCCTGGTGTGCTGCGATTCATGCGGTCGCAAAGAGTCGGACACGACTGAGCGACTGAACTGAACTGAACTGAAGGCTACACAGTAGTGAACAATGATATAGAAAAGGTCACTGAGAAGTGTGTTGATCTCACTTATTTTTTATAACACAACATGGTGGATGTTAACATCTTCTACAGAAGCAGGAACACAAGAAAGCAGGAAACTTTCATGTTAAAAAGCAAAAAATAAACTATTCTCACCTCCCAAGAGATGTCTGAGAACCAGTGTCATAAACTTCTAGATAGTCCTTTGTGCAATTGTAATGAAACTCCAGATGAAATTCTCTGAATCTCAGATGAATCAGGTGACCAGGTTGGACTATGATATGCCAGGTACAACTGATGCCATGGGGGTAGATATTTGGATGGCCAGGACTTTGAATGCTTCCGGTTGACTCTGTAAGAACTTTTCCACATGCTGTTGAAATAAAAATAATAATAATTATCCAAGTTATTTTTAATTCTGATTAAAATTAGAACCAACAAGCTACCTGGAATTCCAAATAAAAATAATCTGATCATAACCTCTTAAAAGGTCAAAAAGGAAAAGTTTCCTTTTGTGCCACCTAGGATAACCTAAATTTCTCTCTTATTAGTAGGTATCAATAAACCACTGAGATGTGCTGATTAGGAAATATATATTTCCTTTGCCTTTAAGTGTACTTTAAAATTTTTACAGCGTAGGTGACTACGCACCTCCAGTATAGAATGATTTTCTATAATAATATATTTCCATTGTTCACTTATTCTCATACAAGCCCCAAAGGCAAAGTAGAAGAATCACTTACCCAAAGCTGCACTGCTAAATTCAGCCACAAAACCATGGTTGTCAGCAGAAGAACTTTTCACGAATATGACATGAAGAGAGTTGTACACGGATGTTATAAACGAAGGGATGTCTGCACCACAATGCTTTTCATTTTTCAGAGAACCCAAAATGGAACTGCTGCCAACCTAAGTAAAAAAGATATGTTCAAATTTATTCTCCTAGATATTTATTTTGGAAAACTTCTTCAAGAATAATTTTTAATAAAATCTATTAATATAGTAAAAATCAATTTGAGAATAGTTTAGTTGCCCTAAAAGAAACTCCATCCCCATCCGCCTCAAGCCCCAGCCCCACAAAGCCATTATTCTGTTTTCTATTTCTATAGATTCCCTCTTCTGGACATTGCAAATAAATGGAATCATACAATATGCAGTCTTTCGTAACTAGCCCCTTTCACTTCGCATAGCGTTTTCAAAGTTCATCCATGTTGTAGTGTGTATCATTACTGCATTTCTTTTTAATACCATATAATATTCCATTGCGTGGATATATCACATTTTATTAATCCACATATCAATTGATGGACATTTAGGTTGTTTCTACTTTCTGGCTACTATGAATAATGACTGTAGTCATTTAGGTACAACTTTTGTGTGAATGTACATTTCATTTTCCTTCAATGTATACCTAGAAGTGGAATTGCTGGATCAAATGATAACTCTATGTCTAACTTTTTGAGGAACTGTCAATTGTTTTCCATGACAGCTGTTCCATTTACATGTTCACCAGTGGTGGGAAAGTGTAAAAGGGTTCCAATTTCAACACTGGTTATGATCTGACTTCTTGATTATAGTCATCCTAGTGGTTGTGAAGCAGCATCTCATTGAGGTTTGATTTGTATTTCCCTGATGATCAGTGATGTTGAGTATCTTTTGTACATCTTCTTTAAATAAATACATAAATTCATATTCTTTGCCCATTTAAAAATTATTTATTTTTAATTTCAGTGAAGTTCAAATTTTTCAGTTTTTCTTTTGTTGTATTTTTTGTGTCAGATCTAAGAAGGCTTTGCCTAACCCCAAATCATAAACACTGACTCCTTGTTTTCTTCAAGAGTTTCATGATTTTAGCTCCCAAATTTAGGTCGGTGATCCATTTTGAGTTAATTTTTTTGTATGGTGTAAGGAAAGGCTCCAGTTTCCTAATTTCATTTGTGCATATTCAACACTACTTGAAAAAACCATTTCTTCCCATTGAAAGTCTTGGCGCTCTTTTCAAAAATCAATTGATCATAAAGATATAGCAATTTATTTCTGGATTTTCTGTTCTGTTCCATTGCTCCATATTTTTATTCTTACTTGAAGAATACATGTAATATCCTCAGTTGATTATTATAGCTCTGTTCTAAGTTTTAAAGTCATAATTATGACTCCTCCAATGTTGCTCTTTTTCAAGAATGTTTCTGGCTATTCTGGTTCCCTTGCATTTCCATAAGAATTTTACAATCAACTTATGAGCTTCTGTGAAAATTCCCACTGGGACTTCAGTAGAGACTGAATTGAATCTTTAGATAAATTTAAGTAGTATTGTCATTTTAACAACATTAGTTCTTGTAATCCATTAATTTGAGATGTCTTTCTATTTATTGAGGTCTTTTATTTCCTTCCTTTGTAGTTTTCAAGAGTATAGATTTTAGATGTCTCTTTAAAGCTATAGTCCTCAATGTTTATTCTTTTTTATGCTATTGGAAATGAAATTGTTTCCTTGATTTAATTTTCAAACTGTTCATTGCTAGTGTATAAAAAAGATACGACTATCATATTTTGATCTTGTATCCCACAACCTGCTGAATTTATTAGTTTTGATATTTTATGTGTATGTGTGTGCATTCCTTAAGATTTTCTATAGACAACACTATCTGTGAATTGAAATAATCATGTTTCTTCCTTTCCATTCTAGATGCATTTTATCTCCTTTCCTTGCTTATTGTCCTAACTAGAATTTCCCGTATAATGTTGAAAACACATGGTAAGAACAAACATCTTTGCCTTTTTACTGATGACACAGAGGCAAAGTATTTAATGTTTATTATTAAAAATGATGTTAGCTTTATACACTGTTGGATTCATTTAGCTAGAATTTTGTTAAGAATTTTGCATCATTTATACAGAGTGAAGTAAGCCAGAGAGAAAAACACCAATACAGTATACTAACACATATATATGGAATTTAGAAAGATGGTAACGACAACCCTGTATGCGAGACAGCAAAAGAGACACAGATGTATAGAACAGTCTTTTGGACTCTTTGGTGGGGGGATGCTTTGGGAGAATGGCATTAAAACATATATAATATCATATAAGAAACGAATCGCCAGTTCAGGTTCGATGTAGGATACAGGAAGCTTGGAGCTGGTGCACTGGGATTACCCAGAGGGATGGCATGGGGAGGGAGGTGGGAGTGGGGTTCAGGATGGGGAACACATGTACACCCGTGGCGGATGCATGTTTATGTATGGCAAAACCAATACAATATTGCAAAGTAAAAAAAAATAATAATAATAATAAATAAATTAAAAAAAAAGAATTTTGCATCTATATATTTTTTATAGATGCCCTTTATCAGATTAAGGAAGTTACGTTCTGTTCTTGGTTTGTTGAGTGTTGTTTCATGAATAGATACTGAACTTTGTCAAATGCTTTTTATTTGCATCTATTGAGGTAATTATGTGGTTATTTTCCCCCTTTATTTTATACTGACTATTTTTGGATGTATAGCAGCCTTGCATTTCTGGGCTATATAATCCTCTTTATATGCTGCTGGATCCAGTTAGCTAGAATTTTGTTAAGGATTTTGCATCTATAAACTAGTTTTGTTTCATGTAACTGAGTGAGAATAACATGACATAATATTTTTAATAACATCTAATCAAATGCAGATATTCAAGTGTTTTACTCTCACCTCGACATAATCTGTATCACAGTGGGCAGAACCTCCCATGTCAAAGGCAGTGAAGTTGAGAAGAACCACTTGACTTTGGGGCTGGCGGATGGTCCACACACAGACCCTTTCTCCTGGATACACATTAGGGTAAAAGGGCGAGCGAATGATCCCCTCTCCAGTCAATTCTCCTCCGCAAGCTGTGAGTATGAAAACAACAGTAGTATTTGTCCAGAGATAAATGACTGTTGCCCTCAATTTTATTGCAGAGTTTCACCCTGCATAAAGATATAATGCAATGTGACCTTACAATTAGAATTTTCCCCTTACTACTCGAGGACACAGAATGACTAAAATATTTCAAGAAATGAAAATGTTACAATCATGCAAATGAGACATTTAAAAATTAAATTTTCTTACCCACTTGATAAACAGCACTGAAACTAGCTCTGACAACAGAAGCATCCATTTTAAGCCTGATCCAGATACTGTTAGTAATGGATTTAATGTGAGAGAGGGTTTCATTGGCACAGACTTTTCCAAGTAAGGTTTGATCATCTCGAACCTAAAGAGAAAAATAAAATTGATCTGTAATCCTAATCAAGAAACTAATCAACAAAGAAAAAGAATAAAAAAGAAAATGAGCACAAATACAAAAAATTGAAAATGACAAAGGTGATAAAAATACACAGATTCTGAAAAACTTGTATAATAATTTTAGGGACAACACTATATTAATATAGTTGAATGTTTGAAACGTTTGTCCCCAGAAAAATCTAAATTACTAAAATTATCTCAAGAAGGAGAAAAATAAAATCTGAGTAGATAATAAGTCATGGATAAAACTTAAAATATTACAAATAATTAGTTTCCCCCAAAAAAACTTTCTAGAAGATGCTCTACCTGGTAAATTAAATTAGACATTAAAGGAAAAGACAATTCCCATACATAATTTGTTCTAAAGAACCCTCAAACATGGAACAATTCCCAAATAATTATTCTCAGAATCATCTCACCAAAGCCCAACACAGATAATACAAAGGAAAACTATGAGTAGATCTCATCTATTAATATAGATACAAAAATCCTAAACAGTTCAAGAAAAATGAATTCACTTTCTTTGTAGGCTTATGTATCAAAACAAACATGAGGATAAGGGTGATGCAAGGACTATTAGAAATTATAAATTAAACTTGCCAATAGATCCAATAAGCTAAACTATTTTATCTCTATACGTGGCAAAAAGTGTCAGCATTTCTATTTATTAGAAGCAAAACTCTTAGAAAGTCAGGAGCAAAAAGAAGTGTCCTTTATATAATAAAGACCACCTATTTTAAGTCACAGAGAAGGCAATGGCACCCCACTCCAGTACTCTTACCTGGAAAATCCCATGGACGGGGGAGCCTGGTGGGCTGCCGTCTATGGGGTCGCACAGAGTCAGACATGACTGAGCGACTTCACCTTCACTATTCACTTCCATGCATTGGAGAAGGAAATGGCAACCCACTCCAGTGTTCTTGCCTGGAGAATCCCAGGGACGCGGGAGCCTGGTGGGCTGCCGTCTATGGGGTCGCACGGGGTCGGACACAACTGAAGCGACTTAGCAGCAGCATTTTAAATCAACAGTCAGTATCTTATAGTGTGGTGGCCATGAATCTGGTCTGTGGAGTCCTAAACTGTATTCAATTCCCACCTCTGTCGCTGGCAAACCTCCACACTTAATAACTTCGAACAAGCTACTAAATCTAAGCCACACTCAAGGAGCTGGATCAAATAGATGAAACCAACACGTGAATTCCTTAGCAAAATGCCTAGTTCTAGAAAAAGTGGACTAAAGAGTAACTGTTGCTATTCTTGACCTTTCAGAAGTTTCTCACTCAAATCAGAAATTCTTCTATGAATATACATAACTACTTTTGTTCTATAGAATTCTTTTGGAAGAGCTACCTGTCCAAACATAGCTCCACCCCCACAGCTAACATTATCAAGGTATCAACAAACACCAGCACCTGTGCCTGTGACGTCACTGTGAAAGAGTCGCCACTCACAGAAGCGCACAACAAGCAAGTGTATTTTTTTTTCCCCCAAAAGCATGACTGTCATGTTTGAGAATGTAGAGCGTGCTGATATTGCTTAACACAATGGTTCTCCATAGGTACCTCAACTGAACATTCTGGAAATCTGTGAAGGCAATTTTTGGCTTTGTTTTAATTACTAGCATGAAGGTGGTTGGGGTGCTATTGGCATTTAGTGGCTGGGGACTGGAGATACGAAACACCCTGAAATGTGAGAGACAGTCACACACAACAAGGGTTCTCCTGTGTCCTGTGTGTCCTTCTTTGCAGTGACAGTTATAAATGTAAAATCTACCTCGATTTTATATACCAGATGCAAAATACTTCTGCTCAGTTCTAGTTTGTACCAGATTTTCCAGGATTACAAGCAGAGTGTAAATCAAAAGAAGTTATTTTTTATTCCTGGAAATCTGTCAAGAATTGGTCACCATTTCAGAAAATTCATCTCCAACCCACATGGCCATGTCAGCTTGAGTTTTTAGTGTAGCATTCATATGGTTCAGGGAGCAAACAATTTATGACTTCATTCTGTCTTCAAGTGCAGCTTGCCCGGGCTTTTAACACACTGACATAAGTTCTTTTACTTTGCTTTAGTTCTCCTAAATCTTACACTTACAGATTTATTTACATAATGTATGTATACAATGTGAACTGATATCATCTATGAATTTCATTTCAGAATAGTATAATAGTCACACTGGAAGGTCTTGAAGTGTAGAGAACCACTGACTTAACCAAATACTCCGAACTCCCACAGAAAATTAGGGAATATTTCTCAGCAGAAATAACTTTTAAACTGAAAATTGAAAGAACATCCAGGTCAAGGGGAATGGACAGTAAAGGGAAGAGCTTACAAGTACCATAGCCAAAGCTGGTGGAGATATGGTAACATGTTACTCCCATCCTTAGCTGGTGGGAGTATAAATTTCTGGAAAGTAACTAGACAAATGTATCAAGAGTCTTGGAAATGTTCATAGTTTTGGACCTGGTAACTTCACTTCTAACACTCTGTCATAAGGAAATCATTCAAGATTCAGACAAAGACACATGAGGTTCCACATCAATATGCTCTATAAACATAAGAATCGAAAATATTCCAAATGTCTAATAATAGGAGGGTGATTGAATAAATCATGGTACAGCCATATGATAAAATCTTACACAGATGTTGGAAACTGCATGCCTTTCCAATGACTCATCCCAAACCAGTTCCTTTCTGTGAGCTGTAACATTAAATTTCACATACTGCCATTAATTTATGTTACATAGGTCTCCAACCAAACAGCAGATCTCTTAGGGAAGAGAAAATTCCTGTATCACCTTCATCTTCTAACATGGAACTCTGCTAATAACTCTGATGGATGCTTGCTGATTCATTAATTTTAAGGCGTGGTATGATGGTTCAATTTTTGTTAGAGACATACTACCGTGCTTAGAAACCAGAAAGCATGAAACACAGAGTAAGAGATCTTCCTGTTCTGGAATTCTCCAGGGTGCCATTCGCTTCTGCTAAGACTGCAGCGAATGTCTCTCTTTTCTCTTTTGCCCATTAGAAGATGACAAGGCGGAAGAAAAACAGCCAAATAGCAGCAGAGCTGGCTAAAGTGGGCCATTCCCCTGGGCCTCACTAATGAAATTCAAGGACTTCGGCAAGGAGAAAGGCAGTTGCAGCCCAAATGTTTTAAGAGGAACTTATAGGGCTCAAGGGCTTTAAACCTAGAAGGTACAATTGATTTTGGCTATGTTTCTCTCACTCTCTGTGGAAATGAAACCTTATTAATTCTGAAAGTCTGTATTCTCCCTAGATCCTAGGCATGGCGATACTATAACCACAACCCCTGAATGCTCTAGAGTGATACTAAATGCACATCCTGCATTCAATATCAGAGGACTTGTGAATTTGCACATCACAAAAACCTCTTTCTTTTGTGCTTGTGCAAGGGGACAGAATGTGTTATTTTTCTAATTACTCACATCCTTCCAGAAAGAGACTGAATATCTCACAAGCTCATTGCCGTGTGACTTGTGCTGCTTCCCTATGGCCATTATTAAACGGCCTTGACTTGTCCTCGTCCTTGACTCTGGGCTTGGCCACAGGGCTTGCTTTGCCCAAATGAATGTGAGCAGAAATGATGTGCCTGTTTCCAAGAACAAGCTTTGGGAGTCACTACGTAATTCAACCACCTTTTCTTTTCTGCTCTTACAAGACTAAGAGCTGGGGTCCCAGGGACAGATGGAACAGGGGACCAGATCAGCAGAGATGCCCCGGACCCCACACTGACATGTTAACATGTGTGGAGAATAAGCATAAGTCGTTGTAAGCCATAGAAATTTTCCGTTATTGTTTCTGATTTTATTGTTGTTGACTTTTCATTATTGAAATCTAAACTAGAGAAAGATGACTCATATTTGAGCCTGGTTTGAACCAAAAATATAGTTTTTTTTAAGAAGTCAGCTGGGTGGAATGGGGCATAGGAGGGAGACTCAAGAGAGAAGGAATATATATATATATATATATATACATATACACACACACACATAATTATGACTGACTCACGTTGGTGTATAGCAGAGACCACCACAACACTGTAAAGCAATTATCCTCCAAAAATAAGAGTCAGCTGAAGTCATGCCATGGTCACTTGCAGAGGCATCACCACACCAAATCCATTCTTTACTGTAGGTCACATTTGCAAAGAAATGACAAGGACCATTTCAAATTTTACTGTTCTGTGGATGAGGCCCAGATTTTTCATTGATTGTGCTATTTATTCAGCAAACACTGATTTTTTTCAGGCTCAGAGATCAAATTTATAACCTGTGACCTATGATTTAACCCTACAGGACAGCCCAAATGGCTTCTGATTTTTACCTTCAGCAGATGGATCTAGTTCCTGATGACAAACTACTCATACAAAAGTGTGTTTTTTAATTTAAAAAATTCGTTCTTAAAAAGAAACTGTGTCCTGGTGATCTAAATAGGAAGGAAATCCAAAAACTAGGGGATGCATGTATATAGAGAGCTGATTCGCTTTGCTGTACAGCAGAAACTAAAACAACATTGTAAAGCAACCATACTCCAATAAAAGTCAATTAAAAAAAAAAAAAAGAACCATGTCCTGTAGAAAGAGCTAAAACTAATTAGGCTTAAAAATACAGTGTATATGAAACTGTGGGTGTGTCTGGAGCCCAGTGACAAGTAAGCTTTAACATCTATAATGGATCAGGTCCCAGTGCAAGGTCTTAATATATGTGTTCATTTGTTTGTGTCTGCTATGTGTCCAGATTTGTGTCCAGACAAAATGATTTTTAAAATATGGTTAAGTATCACATCCTAATTCAAAGCAAACCAAATATGCTGGCACTTAGGCTTGGTCCAACTGAGACAGCTAAAATCAGAGCCTTACTAACCTTACTATACAGTAGCATTTAACATGTGGCTTCTAGTGACGTGAGCCTCAAGCTGAAATGCCCCTTAGCTAAGTAAAGACTTGATCCTGGAGACCAGCCTTCGTTCATCTGGAGGGGAATGGGACCCCCTTCCAAATGATAGATTAAAGGGTGAGGAGTAAGAGATGACAGAAGCCACAAGGACTAAAAATAGTTTTCTTAGGTTATTATCTTTCACAATTATTATGTTTTGTGATTTCATAGTTAAATTTTTAAAGCTTTTTATGCCTCTTGAAATAGTATTGCTTTTACTATCTCTACCAATAAAGTAAATTTGTCCTTTGTTTCTTTAATTTGCTTTTCTAAAACATGGAGTACATGTCTAGTTTTACCTAGAAGTATGTTCCTCAGTTCAGTTCAGTTCAGTCACTCAGTCACATCTGACTCTTTGCGACCCCATGAATCACATCACACCAGGCCTCCCTGTCTATCACCATCTCTCGGAGTTCTCACAAACTCACGTCCATCGAGTCGGTGATGCCATCCAGCCATCTCATCCTCTGTCGTCCCCTTCTCCTCCTGCCCCCAATCCCTCCCAGCATCAGAGTCTTTTCCAATGAGTCAACTCTTCACATGAGGTGGCCAAAGTACTGGAGTTTCAGCTTTAGCATCATTCCTTCCAAAGAACACCCAGGGCTGATCTCCTTTAGGATGGGCTGGTTGGATCTCCTTGCAGCCCAAGGGACTTACAAGAGTCTTCTCCAACACCACAATCCAAAAGCATCAATTCTTCGGCGCTCAGCCTTCTTCACAGTCCAACACTCACATCCATACGAGGCCACTGGAAAAACCATAGCCTTGACTAGACGGACCTACATGATTGCAAACTCCAGTATGTCAGCTGCTGCCACCCTCTCTCCTCCTCCCATTGTCATCATTGGAATCACCGTCATGTTAACTTTCATTTCCTGGTGTGCCAGACATTGTGCTGCTGCTGCTGCTGCTAAGTCGCTTCAGTCATGTCCGACTCTGTGCGACCCCATATACGGCAGCCCACCAGGCTCTGCCGTTTCTGGGATTCTCCAGGCAAGAACACTCTAGTGGGTTACCATTTCCTTCTCCAATGCATGAAAGTGAAAAGTGAAAGTGAAGTCGTTCAGTCAGGCTAAGAACATTCGAATAGTTTCCCTTTTCACTGAGCAAAGCTCAGTACATTCACATCCATGTACAAAGCCCTACAAGATTTAGTTCCTGTGTAACTCCTGTTTCTCTCTACATCGCCTCTGTTGATTCTAGCCACAGAGTCTATTTTCAGTTCTTCATATTTGTCGAATTTTTTTTTCTCAGTTCCTCCTTCTCCTGGATCTTTGTATTTCTAATCCTTTCTCATCTTCAGACTCAAAATGTGACATCCTTAGGGAAGCTACCTCTAACGTTCAACTAAAGGCATCAGTCCTGTTATTTTCACTCATATATTTCTTTCCTTCATGATACTTTTCCCACCTTGAAAGTATGTAATTGTATGCTTGCATGTTTAATATCTCTGTGCTTTATACACCCATCCCCAACACAGAACCTGGCATGAACTTTGTTTGATTAACCATGCAGAGAATGAATAGATAAGTGGGTGAATGACCTCTTCTAATTATTCTATAAAGAGTAGTCTTACTGTTTGTATTATGGATGAAGAAGCTGAGTTTAACTGATGTTAAATATCTTGCCTGTAGTGAAACAGAGAGTCAAAGTCCTTTATCATGTTTCCATGCAATATTGTTCCATTTATATCAGAGAGCGCTGGCCATCCTCTTGATGTGCTCCAATAATTTGGAGCTTTCTTTCTTTTTCTTTCTCTTCCTTCCTTCCTTTCTTATTACTGAGTGTGCTGGGCCTTTGTTGATGCATCTGGGCTTTCTCTAGTTGTTGCAAGTAGGGGCTACTCTCTAGTTGCGGTGGACAGGCATCTCATGGAAGTGGCTTTTCTTGTTGTGGAGCACAGGCTCTAGGACACGTGGGCTCACTAGTTGCGGTTCCCAGGCTCTAGAGCACAGGCGCAATAGTTGTGGCTCATTGGCTTATCGCTCTGTGGCATGTGGGATATTTCTGAATCAGGGATCTAACCCACATCTCCTTCATTGGCAGGAGAATTCTTTACCACTGAGTCACCAGGAAAGCCCCTGGAGTTTTCCTGATGATCTTGATTTCCATAGCTCCTCTTCTCACTCACTGCTCTCCATCTCACTAGTTCCGTGGGGTTTGTGATCTCCACATGAGCACACAACTCCTCTACACACAGGAAGGATTTATGCCATACAATCCCTTGAAACTCCAAACCTAGGTGGTTCTACCATCTCAGTCTATTCCCTGGCTCCCACCGTGCCAATGGGTAGAACTGTTTTCACCTGAACAAAAGCATATTTTATCACTTCATTAAAAGGCATCAGGATGACAAAGCAATTTTGGAAAAACTGTGCTGACAACAAAAATGCTAAGAAACTAGCCAAATGTTTCTAGTCTCTGCCAAAACTCCAAATCCAATATGATAAGAATGCAAGTTACTGGACATCGCCCGATGTCTTCTTTCTTTCTGCCATCTCTGGAAAGACACTTCTTTGAACTAAAATTGATTTCAACCTGTGCTTCACTAGAAAACATGCTACTCTGGTGTATCTGCTTGCTGCAGCCGCATTCCAGCTTCATTTGTCAGAGGTCTTACTCTTTCTCTGCCATCTGGGTTTATGTCCTTAAGGACTTTTCTGTAAATCATCACAGTCATGAGGCTCTGACCAACACATCCCCTTGAGGGTGCCCAGTGAACTGAGGCAGACGGGAAGTCACAGACCTCCCTCACCCAATTCTGAGGCTGGAGCTGAACAGCTCTGCTGCCTGACAAAGAGTAAAAAGAGGTCCTTTGTGAATCTGAAGTCATCCCAAGACCTGTGGGGAGTGGGGAGATCTGTGCAGGGCCCAGCCGGGAGCAATGGGAGTGGAGGAGAGGAAGGAGGGAGGTAGGAGGTGATGAGAGGTTCAGAGGGAAGACCGGTCTTCAGTGTTCCAGCTGACTGTGCTTCCCCCTTCCCCATTAATTTTATTCTTTCTTTAAAATCTTAGAGATTTTATCTGGCTTTGATTTGTAGCACTTTCTTTTTACTTTCTACATTGTCTTTCATTTCACTTTCTATTTCCTTCCTTAACCCAGTAATTACTCAGGAGAGTGTTTATAGGTTTTCAAGAAGTCGGACATTTAAATTTTTTAACAGTTATTTCTACTTGCTTCTCATTATAAAGAGATGTACAATTTCTGCATTGTGAATTTTCTGGGATTGGCAAGAGGTCTAAAATATGATTAATCTGTCAATTAGTGATACTTGTAGAATGGGTACACATGCCTTAGATTTCAGAAGCCAAATTTAGTGTTACTTACTTCTCCCTGTCTTATTAATCATAGTTTGTTTTTGTTTTTCTTTCTTCTTCTAAGAAGGAAAAACTTCCCCAGAAGCCTCCTGTTTCCCCAGAAGGCCCCTCTCCTCCTGCTCCCTTTCCTGTCTTGGTGGGGAGGGAACAGACGATGTGGGATGGGTCAAGGAGATCTAGTGAGGGCAACAGCTGTATTCATTTCCTTCCATACCCCATTTCAAGCCCTGCTGGCAGCATCACACAAGCTTCTGAGATTATTATTCAGCCTAGTACTTGATTCTCTGGGATTAAAATTAAACTTTCATTACTACCTTATGTGTCCTTCACTCAGAGTTCTGATGACTTACATCACTTATGGAATATTAATTAGGTGCTGCTTTTTATTCTGGAAAGATAGTTCTTCACATTTGTTGAACTAGTCTCTACAATTTAAAAGCTCTCTTAACAAAACAGGCGGACAACAGTTGATCTATTCTTGCTATACTTACTCTTTTGTTACAAGCCACATCACCCGTGGGCAATATACATTTTTAGAAGTGGAAACTTTAGCTGAGAAGTGATATAAGTCCAAGAATTAAAATATAAATGTATGTTTCTTATTTAAAAAAGAAGAAAGATATGCTACACTGAATGTGGCAATACCACATTTATGATCCTTTGCAGTTAAATTTTATTCTCAAATAAATGTTTATGGAGCTTTCTTACTGAACACAAAGTCTTTCCAAACCACACTACATGTGAAAGAGACATACTAGAGATTGACATTTTAATCTACATTTAAAGGACATATTCACATGGCAACAAGACATCTGGAGTTATAAATGAGAAGATTTGGGATTCTTAGAAATACATCTCAGTTTAGTTTAGTTCACTCAGTCGTGTCTGACTCTTTGCAACCCCATGAACTGCAGCCCACCAGGCCTCTCTGTCCATCACCAACTCCCAGAGTTTACTCAAACTTATGTCCATTGAGTCGGTGATGCCATCCAACCATCTCATCCTCTGTTGTCCCCTTCTTCTCCTGCCTTCAATCTTTCCCAGCATCTATTCCCACTCAAAAGAAGAGTTCCTATAATCATTTCCCCACACCTATCTAGAATTACCTTTCTGTTCTTCATCCTTTCTAAAATGTGGCGGGGAGGGGGGTGGTCCTTCTCTCTCACACAAATAGAGTTAATAAATGGCAAAATCATCCTTCTTCCAAACCAGCAATATCTTAAATACTACACTTCTTTGTTTACTCCTTTGATTAAACATGTCATTTTAAACACTTTTTAAAACTAAAACCAACATTGAGGAGAATGATCTATTGAGTCATAATAATGTCATTTGAATTTGGTTCCAGTATCACTTTACCCACTGTCTAAAGCATATGAAAAGTGTTGGATATACTTTTCCTAAAAGGGCTTAGTTCACAAATTTTCCCAGTAGGTAGATATGATTAAAGGTCAGAACTTTGATCTAAGTCAGTATACATCTATCTAGACTACTACATGTAGGTACAGCTAAATCCTGTTCCAACAATAACCAGAATTTGACCTTTGTGATCTCAATTTTCTCATTTGTAAAATTAAGGATTTTTATTAAATGACTTCTGAGACCCTGCTGGTGCTAAATTTCTATAAATCAATTGGCTGTATTTCTGTAGGACAGTCAAGGTTATATAGAAAAGTCTATTCAATTATTCAAATCACTGTATATGACCTGTCCTTCTGATAACAAAGTTCTTTTATTTTTTCCATCAATAACCCTTGAGGGACATTTGATCAAGACTCTGTGGTTATTAGTGCACATTAGAATGTTGATACTTCAGTGGCCAACTATGAAAGGTTCTCATCCGATGTCTCTGAACTAATGCGTTCAAGGCAGGAGGCAGAAATTTGACCTGAGAAAGACTTGCATTTGTAATGTTTTTAATTCTTCAAGCTTCTTTTTTTATTTATTTCCTTGATTTATCCTTATAAAGTGTAGGAGGAAAGGTAGGGCATCTTACAGAAGTAGGAACTCAAGTATGTAGATAAAGAATTGTCCAAGGTTTCACTAGTGGCTCAAATGGTAAAGAATCTGCCTGCAATGCAGGAGACCTGGATTCAGTCCACCTGGAAAAGGGAATGGCTACCCACTCCAGTATTCTTACCTGGAGAATTCTATGGCTAGATGAGATTGGCAGGCTCCAATCCATGGGGTTGCAGAGTTGGACACAACTGAGCAACTACCAGTTTCAGTATACAGTCATCACAGGACTGAACGAAAATAAGAACTTAGAGTGTTGGGTGGAGATGGTGGAATAGAAAGACCCAGAGCTCAGTTCCTCCGATGGAGACACCAAATTTACAACCATTTACAGAGCAGCTATCAATGAGAACAACCTGAAGACTAGCAGAAGAGATTCCCAACTAAATATGTAAATAAGGAACCATAATGAGACAGGCAGGAAAGGCAGAGATGCAATATAGTCAAGACCCATAACACCAGGTAGGTGGCCCACAAATGGGAAGATAATCACAGTTGCAGAAAGTTTTCCCCAGGGAGTAAGGGCATCTAGCACAGTAAGTACTCTCTAAGTGTGAACTATTTTTACTATTCTTCAATTAAAAAAAAAAAAAGATGTTGGAAATTTAGTTTTTATTTATATAACAATGCCTAAAATTGCTTCATAATGAAAAACTCTGATGTACTTTATGAGGGACTTTAGAAAACATAAACTGAATGAATATACACATTTACCATCTGAGTTTAAAACTTCTAGATTTAAAATATATTACTGTGGTTTCATTGTCAATGTACTTGTTCATTATTGAGTTAAGTCCAGATCTTATGCTAGAAGTCTATGCTTCCTCTCTCTACATGTGGAGGAGGGAAGAAGGTAAGAGGTTACTTGGGTTTTTCCTGGAAAAATGAATTGGTCTAACTTACATGGGCAAACATAATTGTCAGTGCCTCCCTAAGTTTATTGAAAATGATTGTACCCAACAAAAAGTATTTTGTTTCTCTTACTCAACACTTTAATTTGTGGCTTGACCAGTGAAATACCAGACGAGGCAAACAAAAGCTGCCTTTTTGTCTCAGATAGTCTTCTTATTACATCCATTACACACATTTAAATCAGAGTTAAAATTTTCAGTAGGAGGGCAAGCAGAACTGATGAAGAAAAAAAAATCTCTAAAACAAAGATTATTCAATGCTTTAAGTTAACTCTCTGCCACTGACTATCTAGCTCACCCAGGCAAATCCTTTTACTCTTCTGGGGTGAGTTCCCTCCCATGTAAAACTGTCCTGTACAATCTCTGAATTCTGTATCCTATTAGTAAATGCTATTCGTTTTACTCATTGTCATTCACCCTGGTTATTAGGGCTCAGTTTAGAAGCTTGTGGGCTTCCCTGGTGGCTCAGACAGTAAAGAATCTGCCTGCAATGCAGGAAACCCAGGTTTGATCCCTGGGTCAGGAAAATCCCTTAGAGAAGGGAATGGCTACCCACTCCTGTATTCTTATCTGGAGAATTCCATGGACAGAGGAGCCTGCTGGGCTACAGTCCATGGGATCACAAAGTGTCAGACATGACTGAGTGACTAACACTTAATAGCTTGTAATTTAGCACTACTATGAATTTCTAGTCTCAGTTTTCATTTTTGTCCTTTGCTATTCTATTACCCATCTCCTGTTTCACCATCTGTAGATCTATTTTTGGCAAAATTCTTTCATATTCTCTAGAACAGGTGTTGTTAGACCTTAGCCTGCAACAAAATCAGCTGGCTGGGTTGGGGGGCAGGGGAATCTGTGAAAGCACAGATTGCTGAGCTGATTCCCTAGAGGTACTGATTCAGGAAGTCTGGGACAGGACACAGGTTTATACTACCTAACATCCAGACCATCCAGGTGATCTGGGCGCCGTAGACCCAACAACCATTTGAAGACCTCGGCTCTACAGAATATAAAAAAATGTTGACAAACATTATCTAAGGGTCACTCAGTAGCAAAGCTTACCTCAATGTAACTGTGAGAACAGCCACTTTGGCCTTCCAGCTCCACGACGGTGAAGTTGACCTGTATTTGCTCTCCCGGGGGCTGCTTTATGGTGTACATGCATTGTCTGTCGTGCATGAAAGGTCCAGACAAGTCAGCAAAGAGAAGACCCTCTGGGTCTGTGTAGTTCCCTCCACATTGTAGGTCCGCTAAAGACAGCACAGAAGAGAAGGGAAAGGTCACGCAGACAGACATTCCTCCAGCTCCCAGGCATGAGACACAATTTTTAAAAATTATACACACATACATACCATCATACTCCCACTCTATTCACCCTGAACAGACTTACACTTTTCATTACAAGATTTTTCAGCTTGACATGTATTTGTGGGACAGCCTAAAGAAATGGCTATAGAAATGTGTGATCTAACTTTCAATCTAACATCCTCTTAGATAAATTGCTTTTGAAATGCATTTATGCTTTCCTGCATGCCAAAGAGATGTGAGGCAGTTTATATAACATATGTAACAAAATAAAATATGTAACTAGAAAAATGAAACGGATTAAAGGAATAATGAATACAGAATAGCAAGATATGGTCAGGGGTGGGGGGGAAGTTGTTACGCACAGAAAACAGGTATGGGCTACAGAAATTACAGAAAGTCAGCAGCAGATTCAGCCTGAAGCCAAAATAAATGAGGAAAGAAGACTAGTGAAAAGATGTTTCTTGTTATCTTTCCTGATATTGAGACTTAAAAGGTGTTTCTCTTGTGAATTCTCATCAGGGCACAATGATGTATGTGAAGAACAAAATCCTCTACAGACCTAAAATAAAAAATAAAATGATGGAGCATTTCACTGTTTTTTTTTTTTGGTTGGTTTGCTTTAAGGTAGCAATGCAAGTTAAAGATAAAATAGCTATAAATCTGACATATCTCAAGAGAGACTGCATTTCCCTTTTGTTTCTCCCAACAACACACCCAATAACAGCTAAGGAACTAATGTATGAATTATTTAATTTTAGGGGCCTCACCCATATTTACCATAAGTGGATCCCCAAATTTAGGGGCTAAGGAGTATTATAGCATTAATAATAGAACACTAGGAAAACAAAGAAATTTGTAGCAATGAAAGAAATATTTATAAATACACATAATCAGTATGAGTAAGTCATCCTCAGCCTCACAGTAAAATACAGAACAGCTATGAGCAAAGCACTGTCCTTCAAGTTGATATTAAGCTCCTAGTCATCAAGGTACTTACAAGGTGATGTTAAGTAGGTGATAAGAAACCCTTGGTCATTAATCTCGTTGTCAGAATGGAAATGAATCCTGGCAAAGGGACCCGTAGTCTGGAGTGGGGGTGCAGAGAGAGTGGTGCAGAATTTCCCAAGAACAGGGTCCTGATGCAAAGGACCATCTCGAATCTAAAACAAGAGGAGGAGTCATTATGTTCAACGTGGTCAGATTTTAACAAGCCTAGCCATTTTGTACATTAACTTTAGAAAACTTGTCTTTTAAGTGATGGCTCTGGGAGGTTCTCCTGTTACCTGTGAATCCACCACACAGTTGGGGTTCGGGGAAGGGTAATCTCCTCCCATCATTCAGATGCCTTACATTTGCTCTGAATTTTAACTCTGAGGCTAAATGTATACTCTGAATGTGTCTCATGAAAATTTTTCATTATTTTCTTTCCTATGTTTCCCCCAACCCCAAGTGTTTGGTTTCTTTTAATTGTTCATTCATTCATTTATGGTTATGCCATGCAGCTTGTGGGATCTTAGTTCCTGGACCAGGGATGAACCCTCTGCAACAAAAGCACCAGGTCCTAACCACTGAGATGCCAGGGAACTCTCCAGATGTTCGTTTTGAAATGATAAACTCCTAATGATCGAGAAGAAGAAATGAATATAGGCAAAGAAAACAGAAGAGAAAGGAATGCCAGCAATATCCACTGATGCACAGCTTGGTCTAAATACTTAGGAGGATCAGAAATGGGAAAGGAAGTAATGTGAGATTCAGTTCAGTCGCTCAGTCGTGTCCGACTCTTTGCAACCCCATGAATTGCAGCACGCCAGGCCTCCCTGTCCATCACCGACTCCCGGAGTTCACTCAAACTCACGTCCATCGAGTCGGTGATGCCATCCAGCCATCTCACCCTCTGTCGTCCCCTTCTCCTCCTTCCCCCAATCCCTCCCAGCATCAGAGTCTTTTCCAATGAGTCAACTCTTTGCATGAGGTGGCCAAAGTACTGGAGTTTCAGCTTTAGCATCATTCCTTCCAAAGAAATCCCAGGGCTGATCTCCTTCAGAATGGACTGGTTGGATCTCCTTGACGTCCAAGGGACTCTCAAGAGTCTTCTCCAACACCACAGTTCAAAAGCATCAATTCTTCTTAGATGCAACATAAAAACAGTTTTTTGAATTTAAAAAGTGAAATTTTAATAGTAATTAAGTACTGCACTAATGATGACTGACCTTAGCAAATCTTTTTACTGGCTGGGTTTTAATCTGTTAAATAATCATGCCAGCCATTCTATGATCCTGTTGTAATTGCAAATTCTGTACTGCATAGAATACCAGGGCACCAATGAACGAAATCATATTTTAATATGACTAATTTTGTCCACTCAAATTATTTGTTCTACCGGTAGCGAAGTTATAGGGCAGCATTACTTTATTCCAGTAATTTAACTAGTTCCTTGAAATATTCTTGAGAAATGAGAGGCATTTCAATATTATTGGAATGATTGGTCTTTTCCATTACATGCATATCCAGGAATTAACATGTAGGAATGAAAAAACTGTCTCTAATTTGATATTAATAGAATATATTGAAATTAACTTCAAAAAATTTTACTTTAATGTCAACATCTACAGGATTATCTTGCCGAGATTTTCCAGTTATTCCCAAAGGTTTCAAATCCATTACACTTGCTAAATTACTAATGACTTCAGCTCATGGAGATTCCTGTCTGACAGCCATACACTTCCATTTTTATCAGTAATTCCATTATGCTCCATTCTTCTCTAATGGACTTGGGAAACCACACTATCTTTTATCACTGCTGCAAGGGACTCAGAGACTTATGGTGGTAAACAAGATGGGAACAACATATGAATTCAATCTTCTCAATGATCTTTTCAGTTTACAAATAGAGAGCCATGTTTTTGATAGACCTACATGCTTATAGCATTTGAACATAACAAATGGCACATGTTTCCTCTTTCATATTTTAATCTTTTACTAATGATAAACTGGAGGGACCAGAGGGTGACTTCTTTCTTCCCAGTGACAATATCAATACAGCCAGTGAGGCACACCCTTCAGCAATCCAAACACAATTGCTATTAGGTTACTTTTCTTCATGGAACCCTAGAGTCAACTTGTGAAACACCTTGGCAGTTTATAGCAGACAACTGAAGATTTGAATCTGCTATGGAGAAGACAGCCGTTCCTCGGTGTTGATTTCATAAAATCTGCTATTCCCATGGGAAGAAACTGGGCTTCTGGGAAATGACAGGGGAAGGCAGGGCAGTCTGTTTCCCACGTTTAAATGGAACCCATAAGAAACAACAAGCTGGCACAGCTAAGAATGGAGTGTTTCCGAGAATTCCCCGGCGGTCCAATGGTTAGGACGCCACACTTTCACTGCTGACAAAACAGGGAATTACAAGATCTAGATGTCCATCGGCTACCTATTGAAGCTAACAAATTTTGGTCATCCAAGGGCATCGTTAATAATGGTTCCCTGAGTTCTAATCATATCATGATAAATTCCATCTAAATCCAATTGTTGGACTTCTCTGGTGGTGCGGTGGATAAGAATCTGCCTTCCAACGTGGGAAACAGGTTCAATCCCTGGTCCAGGAAGACCCCACACGCCAGGGAGCAACTGTGCCACAACTACTGAGTCCGTGCTCCAGAGCCCCTGCTTCACAAGGAGAGAAGCCACCGCAATGAGGAGCCCATGCACCACGACGAGGAGAAGCCCCAGCTCTCCGCCACTAGAGAAGGCCCGCACACGATAATGAAGACCCGGCACAGCAAAACTAATAAATAAATAAATACAATGGTCTACCTCAAGATAATCTTTGCTACAGTCATCATGGTGCTCCAGGCTCAAGGTCCCAAACGTAAATGTGATCAGGAGGTCAGGACTAGTTATCACCCTCCAGACACAATCTCTTCCTGGAGGATACTTTCCAGGATACCCCGGAGACTTAATAGAACCATAAGTTCCAGTCAGCATACCTCCGCACGCTGAAATAAGAGGAAAAAATAACTTTACATTTGTATGCAACTTATAATTCATGTAGAATTATCATAGCCCTTACTGCAAGAAGAAAGGCTTTGTATAAATAACAAGGTGCAGTTTTGGACACCCTCATAAATTAAGCATGACTTTCTGTTTTCCAGTTTTATAAAGTTATAAAACCAGGAGTACCGATAGATAAATAAATGAATCACCCGTGTATCAAGCTCCATGCTTATTAGCCATCTCGTGGTGATACGATTTAAAATGCAGTGCTGAACTGTCTGAATGATGAACAATGGGATGACAGATTTATTTTTTCACTTTGAAAGAGAATAATTCCTGTACCTTAACTCTATTAAAGTAAAGTTGATTTACAATGTTAATTTCAGGTATACAGCAAAGTGATTCAGAAAAAAAAAAAAAATATATATATATACACACACACTCTTTTTCAGATTTTTTTCCATTATAAGTTGTTACAAGATATTGAATATAGTTCCCTGGCTTTAACAGTAGGTCCTTATTGTTTATCTATTTTATACATAGTAGGGTATATCTGTTAATCCCAATCTCCTAATTTATCCCTACGCTTCCCTTTTATGCATTAACTCTTAAAAATCTCTGGAACTTCTGTCAGCCTCTAAGTCTTTCAACAAACAGGTCATTTTATACATTAGAAAAGTTCAGTGCTACATAATTTTCATTTGAAAAGATTAGCAGTCTTAACCCTGAGATACAGACCATTGATTTTATAAATGAAGAAATTCACATATCTATGGGTGGTTGAACCACCCTCCCAGGAATGGAGTTGGGGAAGAATGACATCCAGCTTTCTGACACTCACGCCACCATCTCACCTCCACTATATCCTACTAACCCCCTAAAATTGCATATCATCTGTGGTGGCTATTGCATGTTACTATAAAAATAGAAAAAAAAAAAAACAGAAATCTAGATATGAATCTAGACTAGAGTAAATATAAATTAGAAAAAAAGTAAAATAAAGTGACATTTCACATATACAAGTTGTGGAATTCACATAACTATGCAGGTTATTAAAAAAAAATATCGCTACCAAGGCCAAAAGTAAAACAAATTTAGTTACATGATTCTCACTGTTTCTAATGAGAAAACATCTCAGTTGCTCAGAGGAAGAAAAGCTTTTTTAAAAGCTTTTTTAGTATTTAAAAAATTATCATATAAGTAAAAAAAATAAAATGCCATAAGCAAAGCAAAATATTAATAGAAATCTAGGGAAAACATAGTATATAATACAATGAGTTAATATCCCTAAAATATGAAGAGCTTCTCAAAAGAATAGAGATATAAACAAAGAGTTCATTGAAAAGTGAAAAGTACCTCCTGACGTAATTATTTTTGCAAAAACAAAACTGAATTTGATCAAACACTCCCTGTGTGCATTTCTCAACCTGCAGTGCAGGGCAGTGGGGCCCAAACAGCAGAAACAGCAATATTCTTGCTGGTGAAAGAAATGAAACTCAGATTGTTGGGCCAAGAAAGTGGCTGGGACTTGCGAACAGAGTATTACAGAAAAGGCAGCTGCATGAAAATAGCATCCAAAAAAATGTGTCCTTGGGTCCTTAGCCAAAGCCTAAGCTGAAAACACAAAGGGGAAGACTGCAGACCAACAGGAAATAGGAGACAAAGCCCAAACCTCTGTGTGTAATTTGAAACCCAGAAGGAGAGAAGGGAGCAGAAAAATGACAGAAGCAGAGGAGAAAATCATATCTCAAAAGATTTAGAAAAAGTATTTGATGTTTTAGCATCCATTCATAATAAGCTAGAAATAAGAGGTGATAGTTGAAAATGTTCGTAAATTCTTTGGCACTTCTCCCACGGAGAAGTAGGGTCTGTGGCTCTTCCTCTTGAATATGGGTGGGCTTATGACTGCTTCAGACAATTTTTTTTTCTTTTCTTTTTTCTTTTTTGGCCACACCACACAGCTTGTGAGATCTTAGTTCTCTGACTAAGGACTGCACCCACATCCTCAGCAGTGAAAGCGCAGTCTTTGTTAGCCACTGGGCCTCCAGCATATTCCTGTGACTGCTTCAGCCAGTTAAAACTAAAGCAGAAATAACACAACATGACCTCTAAGGAAAGGTCAGTAACAGTTAGGTGGTACCTGCCTGGTCCTGTTGCAATGCGTATTCTGAGAGAAGCCAATGCTGGAAAGAAGTTCCACTACAGGGCCTTCCACTACTAAGACCACCACAGGAGAGGGGCTGCAGGTAGGCATTCAAGTCAACAGCCTGGTTGAATTCTCATCCAGAGGCCAGCACCAATTGTTAGCCAAATGACTGAGTCATATCGGATTTCCAGCCTCATTGAGCCTTTAGATGACTACAGTCCCAGCCAATATCTGATTGTAACTGCTTAAGAGGTCAAGTGATTATTGCCATGCTGAGCCCTTTCCAAATTCCTGGTCCACAAAGTCAGAAATATAATAAGATGATTAATGCTCCACAATGCTAAATTTGTGCGTCATATGTTATCCAGCCGTAATAATTCAGAGTGAACTTCCTTAATGTGATAAAAGTTATTTACAAAAACTTAACAGCTAAAACACAACATTTAAAGGCAGAATATTGAACATTTCCCCATGAGGCTGGGAACAAGACAATGATACTCACTCCATCACTTTCATTCAGTGTTATATTAGAAATTCGGGCCAAGCAAAGAAATAAGTCAAGGAAGAGAAATAACGGTTACAAAGACTGGCAAGAAATTAGAAAAATAGGTTGCATAACAAATTCACAGATAATATCACTGTGTATGTATAGAAATCCAAAAGACTCTACTGAAAAATGGTTAGAACTGATGAGTGAATTAGCAATACAGCTGGGTTCAAAACCAAATTTTTAAAATAAGTATGCACAGGATACCTCTATATATTAACAACAAATGAAAAAAAATTTTTAGAAAAACAATATCATTTAACAAAATATTAAATAGCTAGAGGAAAAAATTAATAAAAGCTGTGGCATACTTAAGCATGGGAATCTACTAACCATTGCTAAATTAGAAGAGAACTAAGTAAATAAAGAAATAGTCCATGTTCATGGATTGTCAGGGTCAATATTTTTAAGAAGTCATTTCTTCCCAAATTCATCATAGATTCAACAAGACTTGAATTGAAGCAGCAGATTGTTGAGGGAAGTTAACAAGTTGCATGTGTAAGGATCTAGCATATTTTGAAGAACAAGGTTAGAGGTTTTACGCAACCAGATTTCAAGCTTCACTACTAAGCCAATGGGGCACAAGGATAAATAAACCAATAGAAAAGATGAGAAATTTCAGAAATAGATTCACAAATTTATTGATAAATGAACTGGAGTTTCAGTGTGCTGTTCTCACTTTTTTATATGTTAAAAAAAATTCATAGTAAAAAAAGTTTAAAAAATAGAGCACCAAAAACAAGCTAACCATAAAGGAACAAATCATCATATGACATGAAGATAAAAAAAAGAAAAGTACTAAGTGAAGGAAGAGGCAGAGTCCTCAGTAACACCCCCGCGGTATTTACTAGTAGGGATTATAAAAATGCTGTTTAGTAATGTCATAAGGGACCCTTTAAGACTCATGCTGTTTAAACTCTTTCAGTTCATCTATATTTTATTATTTCTGAACACAAAATGGAAGGCCACTGCATTTTAGGGTTTTCTTTTTTTTTTTAAATAATTATAGAACTAAGATCTCAAAACAGCTAACATATCCAAAAGTCTAATACTGATCAACAATTTATGTAGCCTCAAGAGCTTGTTTTATTTCTCTCCATGTTTTCACTTACCTGGTAGCTGTGTTTCCCATCTTATTGTAAAGCCTCTTTCACTTCTTAAATGTTCAGAATAGAGATGAAAATAGAGGGCGTTGTCACTACTGAGGAGCTCGTGAGGGGGGCTGGAGCCACAGAATCTTCCGAGCTGATGTGCTGCAGAGGAATCTCCATCGTGAATCTGAAGAAACTCGTGTGGACAGTTGTTTGTGGGTTCTAACTGAAAAAAAGTGAAAGTGATCCGCAGTACCTGAAAAAAGAAAAAAGGTCATAAGAGATTATTTTCCACTTCTATGTTAATTATAAAGAATTTCTCCTACTAATTGGAAGCATTTCTATTGAGTTCCTTTCAAGAGACAGATCTATAATTTCCTGTTACCTAATTATCCACAAATATGTACGACAATTCTATATATTAAGTGAAACTTGTGTTAAAAATTGCTTAGACCTTAACTTCAGCTAATATCAAAAATCTCAATATTAACAAGATAGATTTGTAATAGCTTTACTGAGGTACAAAGAACTGTACATATTTAATGTGTACAGTTTGAGAAGTTTGCAAATATGTAAACACCTGTGACACCATCAATGGAGTCAATATAATAGACATAACCAACAGCTTCCAATTTCCTTCTCTCCCTCTCTCATTTTTTCTCTTTCTCTCTTCCTTGTAAGAACACGGCATGTGATCTACCTTCTTACATTTGAGTACAATGCTGTATTGGTACCTATAGGAACAATGTTGTATGGCAGATCTCTAGAACTTAATCACCTTGTGCAAATGAAACGTTACACCCATTAAGTTATTGTTCAATGGGTTAATGAAATAGATTTACCTAGATTTCATTAATCATAAAGTTCATTAAACAAAGTCACTCCAAATGTATAGCTAACAGTGCTTCCAAATCGGTAACATATATAATATGAATATCTACCTTGAATTAAATTTAACTGACAAATAAATAGCCTGCAGCCTACTCATAATTCATCAGTGACCCCCAGGGATGTTGATTCCTTTGTTGTTGCTCAGTTGCTCAGTCATGTCCGACTCTTTGAGATCCCATGGACTGCAGCACACCAGGCTTCCCTGTCCATCACCATCTCCCAGAGTTTGCTCAAACTCATGTGCATTCAGTCAGTGATGCCATCCAACCATCTCATCCTGTTGTCCCCTTCTCCTCCTGCCTTCAATCTTTCCCAGCATCAGGGTCTTTTCTAATGAGTCAGCTCTTTGCATCAGGTGGCCAAAGTATTAGATTTTCAGCTTCAGCATCAGTCCTTCCAGTGAATATTCAGGGTTGATTTCCTTCAGGGTTGACTGGTTTGATCTACATGCAGTCCAAGGAACTTTCCAAAGTCTTTTCCAACATCACAGTTTGAAAGCATCAATTCTCTGGCAGTCAGCCTTCTTTATGGTTCAACTCTCACATCCATACATGACTACTGGAAAAATCATAGCTTTGACTAGATGGATATTTGTTGGCAAAGTAACATCTCTGCTTTTTAATATGCTGTCTAGGTTGGTCATAGCTTTTCTCCCAAGGAGCAAGCGTCTTTTAATTTCATGGCTGCGGTCACCATCTGCAGTGATTTTAGGGCCCAAGAAAAGAAAGTCTGTCACTGTTTCCATTGTTTCCCCATCTATTTGCCATGAAGTAATGGAACTGGATGCCATGATCTTAGTTTTTGGAATGTTGCCTTTTAAACCAGCTTTTTCACTCTCCTCTTTCAACTCTATCAAGAGGCTCTTTAGTTCTTCACTTTCTGCCATAAGGGTGATGTCATCTGCATATCTGAGGTTATTGATATTTTTCCCGCCAATCTTGATTCCAGCTTATGCTTCATCCAGCCTGGCATTTCACATGATGTACTCTGCATATAAGTTAAATAAGCAGGGTGACAATATACAGTGACGTACTTCTTTCCCAATCTGGAAGCAGTTCATTGTTCCATGTGTGGTTCTAACTGTTGCTTCTTGACCTGCACACAGACCTCTCAGGAGGCAGATAAGGTGGTCTCATATCAGTTTATTGTGAATCAAAGGCTTTAGTGTGTCAGGGAAGCAATAGATGTTTTTCTGGAATTCTCTTGTTTTTTTTCTATGATTGGACATTGGCAATTTGATCGCTGGTTCCTCTACCTTTTCTAAATCCAGCTTGAACATCTGGAAGTTCATAGTTCACATACTATTGAAGCTTAGCTTGGAGAATTTTGAGCATTATTATGCTAGCATGTGAAATGAGTGCAATTGTGTGGTAGTTTGAACATTCTTTGGCATTGCCTTTCTTTGGGATTGGAATGAAAATGGACCTTTTCCCCCTGTGCCACTACTGAGTTTTCCAAATTTGCTGGCATATTGAGTGCAGCATTTTAACAGCATCATTTTAGGGTTTGAAATAGCTCAACTGGAATTCCATCACCTCCACTAGCTTTGTTCATAGTGATGCTTCCTAAGGCCTACTTGACTTCGCACTCTAAGATGTCTAGCTCTAGATGAGCAATCACACTATTGTGGTTTACCATTGTGATAACCATTGTGTTTAATCTGCATCATTAATATCGTTTTTGTACAGTTCTTCTTGTATTCTTGCCACGTCTTCTTAATATCTTCTGCTTCTGTTAGGTCCATACTTCTTCTGTCCTTTATTGTTCCCATCTTTGCATGAAATGTTCCCTTGGTATCTCTAATTTTCTTGAAGAGACCTCTAGTCTTTCCCATTCTATTGTTTTCCTCTATTTCTTTGCATTGAGCACTTAGGAAGGATTTCTTATCTCTTCTTGCTATTCTTCGGAACTCTGCATTCAGATGGGTATATCTTTCCTTTTCTCCTTTGCCTTTCACTTCTCTTATTTTCTCAGCTATTAGGGGTCTCTGAATCTCTCAGCTGATACCCAGCCTGGATGGATGGCTTAGGGTGTAGGCCTGTATAACGGGTATTCATCTTTGGTGTTTGGATGTCATTAAGGGATGAGAAATATCAAGAGCAGACATCAGGGAAAGGTACTATGAAGAGTTCTGAGTATGCAAGCAGGTAAGAATAAACATATAAATATGTCTCCAAGTTAAAATGTTAGACTGCGCAGACTTGAATATAGTAATATGACTAAAGAAACATAAAAGATTTTGTGCCGACAACCTCATCTGAAACAGTCAAACTATCAGAGGTGGTTGTTGAAAGAATCTAATTTATGATCTAAAACCACCACAGCATTCAGCTCGTGAAAAAGGGAATCAGGATGTTTTTGAAATGCTATGCTAGGGTACTTTTAATATCTCTTACCCAACATTACATCATTTTTGTCCTTGAAGCAATTTCAATGAAAATAAAATAAACGTTTATAAATTGAAGTATCCTTATTTCAATATTATATAAACTGTATTATGTAAACTGTGATGGGGATAAGAAAATTCACAATACTCAAGAAAAACAGCATAAAATTTTTTTACAAGCTCACAAGAAAAGCATTAAAAGTTTTTCACAAAATGATTTTTTTCTTGAAAGAAACATGTTTTCAATGTCAGGAAACAGAATTCATGAAAACTAAATGGAAGGAAGGAAATTCACATAACATACCCAATGGGAGATCAACTTTGGAGTTTACTCTATTGTGGGATCACCAGACCCCAAAGAATCCTTGCTCAAGGGAAAAAATATTTCTAACCTTGACAATGACCTCTGCAACATTAGTTTGCTGGGAAAAGTTAATAGTATTTCAAGGGAAAGCCTTAGCTAGTCAGATATGCAACTTTAATTTAATGAGTCCATGAGTTGGTTGAGAAGTAAATATTTGGAAAAGTCTGAGTAATGCTGGAGATAAAAGCACTAAAAACCTTGGGCTAGGATCTTAATTTGAAGACCATTTGCCCAGAAGTCCAGTCACTGGAGTCAAACGGCCTGGGTTCAGGTCCCTGCAGGCCACTTAAAGACCTCACACCCCTGGACAGACGTCTCAGCTGCTCAAGGGTAAATGAGGTGATGGGAGTTAAAACGCAATAATTAAACATATGTAAAGCAATGAACATAGCACACCTGGACAGTGTGCTGTCAGATAAGGAAACCATCTTAACAGCAGTCCCCATTTTGGCATAATGATCAACCTAACATTGAATGATCGCTACCAGTTTGGTAACAATATGACTTTACAAATGGCTGACTTCCCGTCAGCCAACCCATGTAAAGAAGTGTCTGTACTGGACAAAGCACAGGCTTTGAAAGACTAACTTGGCTTTAAAATCCAACTAGTCCAATTACCAGACAAAGAGTGTTTTTAAAAACACTGCAAAGTGCACAGTTCAACTTTGTTTCCTCTGCAGTGTGTGGAGAGTCCCTCTCGGGGATGAATGGAAGCTTTCCCAATTACTTAGCTTCTCATAGTTTCCATTATTTCATCTACACAAATGAGGATACCAATACTGCAATTAAAAGAGTTAGTGTTAAAAGTTTTCGAGAAAGGTATACAAAATACTTAGCCCAAAGCCTGATACTTAGAAAGTCCTCAACATTTTGTAGTTGTTCAGTTGCCAAGTCGTGTCCAGCTCTTTGTGACCCCAAGGACTGAAGCATGCCAGGCTTCCCTGTCCCTCACCATCTCCCGGAGCTTGCCCAAGGTCCTCAATATATGATAGTTGAATTATCATTATATGTAAAATAGTGTAATATATACATGTAGTACATATTCATACATAAAAATGAAACACAGTGCGGCTGGGAGGCGCTGTATTTACCTTTCCCTCTTCAGTGTGGATAACCCAGAAGCAGTTAATGTCATGAGCATAAGCAACATCAGGGCTCACAAAGCTGAAGCTCCCATTCATCCCCGAGAGGGACTCTCCACACACTGCAGAGGAAAAGAAGTTAACTGTGCTTTACAGAGACTCTGGGAAGGAAGAGGCCAAGCAGCTCCCACTCTGCCCCTGAAGCCTTTAGAGAGTCTGAGTAATTCATGTTGGAGACAAAAGCCTGCCATTCTTTCTTCTCATCGGTCTCCTTCTTCCTTCAGCATCTACTCAATTCCCACCTTGTGCTCAGAGTCCAGCTTACGTGTCCTCATCTCCACCTGAGTTTCCCTGCCTCTCAGTGTTTCCTCTGGCCCTTATTCCCTCTGTGTCTGTGACACCTGACCCCACACAATTTAATTCGTATCTTTAATTCTTGTCTCCCCTCTGCCATATCAACCTGTGTCCTCAACTGGAAGAAGAGCTGAAAGTAGGTGGAGATTATTTTATTTTCTGTTTCCTTATTTTTCCACAGGGTCTACTAGAGTCCTAAACACACAATAAAGCCTCAGTAGATGTGCTGATTCAAAATCAGGAGGAATGAGGGACAGGAGGAGCAGTCAGAAGAGTTTTATGGAGAAGGCTGAATACGAAGCCTTCCTTGGGGACAGATACATTCTGATGGGAAGCAATGAAGGATTTTGGAGAGGTTTGGGAAGGGAAATTTTCCAAATAAAGGAACACAGCAGAAATGTGGTGGCACATGGCATCAGGAGATAAGGAAAGCTGTCTGGCTTGAAAGGGCATATTTTTAGGGAACTAGTGAAGAAAAGGTTAGATGGTTAGGGTGAGGCTTGATTGTAGAGGATGATTGAAAAAGTCTCCCAGGTTCATTCGCAGTGTAATATTAACTCTCATTTCACTAGATGATTTGCATGTTATCTAGTAACCTTCAGTACCTTCATTTGGTATTTGGAGGTATACATGGTCTTCTCCATTTTATAAATAAGAAAACTGAAGTTCAGAAATTAAGCTACTTCCTTGAGACTGTGGCTACTAAATGGAGAATCTGAAAAACCCAGAAATGCAGAATCCAAAGGTTGTCTTCTTTGTGCTATAATTTACTCTTTTATATCATTTTAATTTTAAATGTCTTTATTCCACAACTAAACTCCTTGAGGGCAAAAGCTCTTTTATATATTTATAAGAATATATACATAGATATTTTTCACATATACTCCTCTTGTATTCCTCAGTATGCTAAAGACTTTTTTTTATTTTAAATTTAAAAAGCAAACAAAACAAACAAACAAACAAAAACCCTAGCCCTGATCTTTATTTAACAGGCAAAAGGGAGCCACTGTATACTCTAGAACAGGAGAGTGACATGAGTATCTGTAATATTCCAGGGAAATGAAATGGCTGCTATAGAGGAGACTCTCCTTTAGAAAACTACAATAACTTAGTATATTCTGCTTTCAAAAGGGACATTATGAAAATGGAAAATATTAATGTTTTCTTTTATGAAAAGATGTGCATGGCTGAAGTTGAATTCACCTTATCTTACCTTGTGAATTTCAAACCATTTCTGCAAGGGAAGACTTAGTTCTAAGCCTTTGAGCAGCGGAACACGAAAGCAGGTTGTTCAGGGGAAAAGCTACAGCAGGACTCACTCAAGGATGACACTGCTAAACTGTGAGCCTCTGTGGTATGAGAGATGCTGAGTGTACCTTCCTGGGGAATGTGACAGAGAAATCCAGTCCAGAAATGTGTGCATTCACAACTGAAAGCATTAACGCCGTCCACACACGTTCCCCCATTCAGACAGGGGTTGCTCAGACACTCATTGATGTTTTCTGTGCAGTTGACACCGGTCCAGCCCGATTCACACTTACAAACATAACCAGAGACTGTTTCCTAAGGAAAGAAGAAACACCATGTCACAGAATGGAGGGACAGACAGTAATCATGACCCAACCTAAGTAATAAAGAACAGCATGCTATGTATTTCAAGGAGAAGGTGTTGAACCACAAGCATCGTCCAGGAGCCTAACTACTAATTCATTTAAATGTTAATTCCAAAGAATAAGAAATTAGATGTATTTGCGTCAAATTGTAGGCTTTGTTTTACTGCTTTGTAAATCACTGAGAGAAAAAAATGAACTCATTGGTTTTTCCTGGGAACTAAAGTCATTACCCACCTTTTATCTGAAAGCTATTGACAACTCTTTATCTTAAGCTTGAATCATTACCTTAAAACTCATAAATCATAGAAAACATATTGCACAGAAGGGAACTAAGTTTATTCTCCAGCACTCAGTTCCCTTAGGAAGAACAAAGGACTCACAATGCATTGTCCATTTACACAGGGCCGACTCAGGCAAATATTACTGAGTTGCACACATCCATTTGGCCCATAACCATTTCCAGTATATCCCGGAAGACAAGTGCAAAGAGGTAAGGAACCTGTTTGGAAATAGAAATGGAAATGTAAGTGCAGGTCTCCTTCACTCAGGCCCAGGAAGGAAACTCAGGCTCTGTGGTCTAGATAAGGAATCCTCAACGTCTGCGCATACCCTGGGGCAGACAAAGTGTGAGGTGGAAAGATTTACAATCTTTTTCTCCCCTAGTTTTTAATCTTAAGACTAAGAAAGACAGCACACACTATCAATACTTCATTTACAGATTGACAGTGGTGCTGTCAGTCCGTATGTCATAGTCCCGAGTTGTAAAAAAAAAAAAAATGTGAGGCCCAGCAAGGGGAAAGGGAGTTTCCTATTAAGGAGGCGTTGGCAGCAGGAAAGATCATTCCTGCAATGATGGTATCTGTACACATACTGAGCCCTAGAAATACATACTATTATAAAACCTCTGTTTATGGATGAAGACAAAGCACAGAGAGATTAAGTGCCTTGATCACAGACCCATAGCTAGAACATGGTAGAGCCAAGGGAAAAATAAAGTGCAATCTTCCAGAATTCAACTCCTAACCACTTCAGTAGGCTGTTAATCATTTAACAAACACTTAAATAGTCATACATATATATTTAATATGTGCATACATACGCATTTATATTCTCTCATATATATGTGAGATATATGTGACCTGTGCATATATATGACAAGTTAGTAAAATAAAGGCAGTATTTTGAAATAGCATGAGATATAATATATAATTCAATAAATGGAGTTGGAGACACCTATTTGGATAAAAACATCAAACTAGATTTTTACTTGATGCTATAGATAAAAATAAATCCTGAAAAGATCAAATATTTTAATATTAAAAATAAATTAAAATAAAAAGAACCATGTGTCAATACTTGACTTTCAAAGACTTTGGTAGGGAAGGCCAAATTCTAAGAGGAGAAATGCTAAAATGAAAGATTTACCTTTTTGACCACATAAAAATTTTAAACTTCTAAATAGAAAACACTACCATAAAATTAAAATAAAAACCACATGCCAAGAAAAATATATATAAAATAGAAAACAACGAGATAATATCCTCATAGTACAAAATGAAATTTCACAGATCAGTAAGATAGCAGATGAACAAAGGACCTTAAAAAAATTAAATGGCGAGGAAATATATGAAATTTTTCATTATTTAATTAGTACTAATCAAAGTTTTTTGACTTAGTCAAAATTAAAATAATGAGAAGGCAATTTTTGCCTATAAAATTGATGAAAATGAAAACTCACTGTAGTACCCATTATTGTCAAGTGTGGGGTAAATGTATATTTGTACAGACTGTTAATAAGCAAATAAATTATTTATTCTTGAAAAAAAAGTTCAGTAATATGCATGTATTTTTAAAGTTTTAGTAGGTGAAGCTTTTATGCAACACTGCAGACCCTGAAGATTTTTGCCCTGGATCCATTTTTTTCCTTTCTTAGTAGGGAACTCTTTATTTATTTATTTACTTTTTAGGAACTCTTTAACTGAGGGT
This sequence comes from Bison bison bison, assembly GCF_000754665.1. Lineage (NCBI taxonomy): Eukaryota > Metazoa > Chordata > Mammalia > Artiodactyla > Bovidae > Bison > Bison bison. The sequence goes on from NW_011495023.1 coordinate 13,962,287, forward strand.
GTGGGCACCTGGAATAAAGACTATATTTCCCAACCTTCCTTGCAGCCACACTTAGCCACCTCACTCAGTCAGGCCAAAGGCCAAGAAAGGGGAGTCCTTAGAGACAACTGACATGTTCTTCCTTTCTCCTCTTCTCCTTGCTGCTAGAATACAGTCATGCATCTATCTGCTGGCTTAATTATCTTGGGGAAAATTTGCAAAAACTAGAGCAGATCATAAAAAATCCAGTTGTACAGTTTTATAACATGGATTGATATTTGGTTTGAAGACCAAAGTAAGAATTTTGGAAATAGAGGATTTTGATTTTAAAAGGTTGATTTGCTTTAGAAGGTTATCCTAAAATACCCCAAACCAGAGGGAGAGATGAGTCATTACCTAGAGCCAAGGAGCATGACGCCTGTGGGTGGCAGCCTCCATTATTGACCGAGCAGCGGTCTATGAGCGTGCAGACTCTCCCATCGCCCTGATACCCTGAGCACAGCAAGAGCAGGCAAGTGAAAAACAATGTCAGCAACATGCAAGAAGAAGAATCCCTATCTGAGAATCAAATATCAAGACCCAGACCAACCAGAGATCTTCCATCATCAAAACAGAAAATGTAAATAAAATATGTCATAAATAAAATTACACAGTTAAGAAAATGGACAAGAATTAGGCACCTAATTTTGGAAACAATGTTCAGGGTTGTTTCTAATGACAAAAATAAAAATTAAAAGATATGAAAACTATGGAGAGACTTAGAAAGTGCTGACTCTAAGGAAGTGACATTTTTCAATCACAGTGACTTCAAAGCTTTGAGCTGAATTATTTGAAAAGTCCAAAGTACTGCTGTTTCATGTTAATAAAACATACAGGGTTTCAGTTTGCCTCTTAGAACTCCCTCAACTTCTTAGATAGTAACTCAATTTAGATTAGAAAATAGAAGTCATGACTTCTTTCTGGAAGAGAAAGGAAATGCATGTGTATGATATGCCTATCATTAGGTCTGGTATTTAGTAAACTTTATATGGAAAACATCTCAAGAATCCATTATATTAATAAACTGTGGGAACAATACATCTGTGATCCACAGACAAAACCTGTCAAGTTCTTCATTATTTCAAGAGGCCATCCCACAGTTGGTAAAGGCTTATTATTTTCCATTGATATACAAAGTAACTTTTCTTTCTTTCCTATAACACATTCTAATATATCCTGGATCCAGAAGTCAAACTTTTTGCACTACTCAGCTCGCTTCCTTAGATATAAGTCATATTTACAATGGAACACAAGATCCTATTTTAAATGCATGTTGTGTCTGTAACGGTATCAGGAAATTTGGTGTAGCACCTGGTGGACATGAATGACAGTGGTAAGATCCATGCGTATTTATACACTCCACAAGAGGAGCCACAGAACAGCCGCCGTTGTTTATCTCGCATTCATTGATATCTTCGCAAATGTATCCATTTCCTTGCCAGCCTAGAAAAACAGAAGGTTTGAAAAGTTAGTTAAAAACACGTAAAAACCTGCTTAACTATGTAAAGAAACATAGGTTAAAATGGTATATGTTCTACCTTTCAGATTGGCAAAAGCTGATTTAAATACTTATAATCAAATTCCGGCAAATAGGTGGGCACATCGGGTAGTCTTATATGCTATTAAGAGTCAGAAGTTAGATTAATTAAACCTATTTGAAAACAGATCTAGCCGTGTTCATTAAAGATTTTAAAATACATAACTTTTGACTAACAATTCCACTTCTGAAAACTCACTCTACAATGATAAAATTGTCATCAGGTTTTATCTGTCAGTTTATCATTCATAAAGATGCAGGTAAGTCTACCACAGCATTGTTTAATGGGGAAAAAAAAAACTCTTAATGGTCCACAGTCACATATACTGAATATACTATGACTCATCTATACCAATGGATGCTAAAAGCTATTTTTAGTAATATGTGCACACACTGAAGGATTTTCCCATATATATTTTAATGGAAATATCGAATTTTAGAAATGTTATGCAGAGCTATGATCACAGTTTGGGGAAACAATTTTTCTTAAAACCTGCATATTGGTCTGTGTGTCTGTATAAATGAAGGAAAAGGTAGAAGAGGAGAGAGACACAGGGTTTTCCGATGATAACACCCAGGTGAGGACCACTAGACTCTGCTGCTTCTGCTGCTAAGTCGCTTCAGTCGTGTCCGACTCTGTGTGACCCCATAGATGGCAGCCCACCAGGCTCCCCTGTCCCTGGGATTCTCCAGGCAAGAATACTAGAGTGGGTTGCCATTTCCTTCTCCAACGCATGAAGTGAAAAGTCAAAGTGAAGTCGCTCAGTCGTGTCCGACTCTTAGCGACCTCATGGACTGCAGCCTACCAGGCTCCTCCGTCCATGGGATTTTCCAGGCAAGAGTACTGGAGTGGGGTGCCATTGCCTTCTCCGACTAGACTCTAGTTGAAGGAAAGTTACTGGGCTCAAAATAGCCTGGAGTTAAAACTCCCCTCCGGGTCCTCCCCACCATTCTATGCAAAACAAAGAACTCTCTCACCTAAAGAAAAAAAAAATGGACATTAAGGTTGATTACGCCCAGCTCCCAACCGGTCCCAGCCTCTGGCCAATCTCCAGAATTCCCTGCCCCAGCCATTTAAGAGAAACACTCTAAACAACCTTGGAGAAGAACAGGCCCCCTTAAGACAGTAGATTTCCACATATATGCCTATATATACTTACTGTTTTCTTGGGTTAGGGCAGCAGCTCACTAATCTGACTGCTGCCCCTTCTCGCCTCATTAAAGGTGATCTGTTCCTGTAAAGTGCCAGTCTCATTCTTTTTCTGAACCTCGCCTTCTCTAGCTCCCTTACCCTCACTAGTGAACACACTCAGAGATGAAACAATTTGCCCAAGTTTACAAACAGCTGGCTTGTATGAAAGGTGGGACCAGAGCACGTGTCTTTTGATCTCAAATTTAATCAAGATCATGGCAATAAAATGACTGACCTCCCAAACTCTACAGCTAATCCTGGCTGTGCCATTTAACTTTACCACTCTTTGGGACAAACCACCCATTTCTTTCATTAAACTGCTATAGCAGTTAGATGGTCTGAAGTGGGATATAGTGAAATAGGACATGAAACTGGATTGGAAGGCATCCTGAAAACAGCTTTCTTATTCCTCGACAGTGAAAGGAAATTGCTCCTGCCATCTTGCTTGACTGGCATGGGGAGCCTGGCACCTGAGCCCAGGAGGGGACACACCCACATACCTGTGGGGCAGGCCCCACAGTAGAAGGATCCCGGGGTGTTGAAACACCGCACAAGTTCTGAGCAAGGTGCAGGCCAGAGGTTGCACTCATCTACATCCAGCGTACAGGCCGTGCTGTTCGACGGGGCCTTCCACCCAGCATCACAGATGCAGCTGTACTCAGGCTGTAGGAGCGACAAAGGTGTGAAAGCAGGCAGTAAGGAGGATGAGCAAGAAAAGCCTTTGAAAAATCTCACTGAGCCTGCAACTGATTCCTCTTCTAATGTGCATTTCCATGAGACCAACCGAGTGGCTTCTCTTTTCTTCCCACATGATTAAGCATTTAGACCAGACCATGCAAAAAGAGAAACGGCTTTATTTCAGAGTAAGGGAAACCTATAATTTGCCCCCAAAGATGCCTGGAAAAAAGCAACAACAATCAAGAGCTGTAAGTCAATATAATTAAAGTCAATCAGCTCAGCCTGCTTTTAGAGGGAAAAACATCCATGTAGTCACAGACCTTGGAAAATCAATTCTGTTTTTTCCTTTTTGAAGGTCACACACACACTACCCTCCCACCATGGCTGGAAGGGAACCATTTTCCATCACATAGGCAGGGAAAAAACAACAACAACAACAAGTAAAAATAAATACCTGAAGGTCTCAAGGAGGGCCAACTGGGCCAGGGCAGGAGGGCCAACTGGGCCAGGGCTGGAGGACCTCTGGGCCAGGAATTAAGGTCAGCACAAGGGATACTTAGAGAAGTGGGCTCAAAGGGGCTCTGGGGCCAGGACAAATGCAGGCTCCTTAAAAGTGAATGTCACAAACAAGGGCAGGACTTTTGTGTTTCCATATCTTGTCATTGTTAAAACTCATAAGGCCAAGAGAAGATCATGTCTCACAGCGAGAGTCATGGGCAAATAATAAAAACATGAGTAATTTAATGAAATCAGCCTCTGGAGTCGTTTTCTGCTTTCTTATGGACAACCCTCATCACCTTCCTCATCTGAGCCCAGCTGAAGGGCAGGACGTGACTCCCCTCTGCAGCCCCACAGGGTCCTGTGTGTATACACACAGCTACAGAGAATGAGGAACTAATAACCAGCCTACCCCCTCCATCCCCGAGGGGGCCCACTCTGCAAGGGACCCACCTCTCCAGCCTTCACTCGGACCAGATCCTCGCAGATGCCGTGCACGCAGCGCGCCTTGGAACCCCCCTCACAGTCATCATATTTGGATGCACACTGGGGGCCGTGGGTCTCAGGTGAGCAGAGACAACTGTTGGTCACACAAAGCACAACTCAGGACCCGTTTCTTAGCATCAGTTAAAAAATTAACAATAATTCTGATTGCAGGTCAGTGATATGCACATAGAATCATAAACCAGAAAACCAGATTTACTGGCTGGAGTCTTAGAAGAAAGTCACTCTGCTCCTCTTGAAGTGGCAGATTGAGTAAATGTGCTGTCATCTCAAATATGAGATGAGAGGGCACAACTACCTCTATAAATTCTTCTGCTATCAGGTCAAACAGCACTGTCACAGGTCAGACAGCTATGAACTAAGGGGGATAGAGTTCATTCAGGATGGTAGGGATCATCGTGTCCATTCATTGGCCACCCAGCTGGCTCCTCCAGTGAGCACAGGTGACCTTGACCAAATGGGTAAATTCTCGAATATACTCTAGGTTTGTACAACCCCATGGGCAGTGGTATATCCACATCTCAGAATCTTTGATGATGATAATCATATTGCAAAGGCCACATTTCTTCTCTCCATAAGAGATAAGTTAACATAGTAACAGTTCTTACATAGCCACTCACAAGATGTATTTATTACATAACACCTAAGATAGATCCCCTGGAGAAGGAAATGGCAGCTCACTCCAGTATTCTTATCTCGAAAATCCCACGGACTGCGGAGCCTGGTAGGTTACCATCCATGGGGTCGCAAAGAGTCAGACATGACTGAGTGACTTCACTTTCACTTTCAAGCTAGCCTAGCTGTTTTGTCCTAAGATTTCAATTCAGTAATAATCAAACAAGCAAGGCTTGCTCCTTGGAAGAAAAGCTATGAAAAACCTAGACAGCATGTTAAAAAGTAGAGACATCAATTTGCCAACAAATGTCCATATAGTCAAAGCTATGGTTTTTTCAGTAATCATGTATAGATGTGAGAGTTGGACCAAAAAGAAAGCTGAGCACTGAAAAATTGATGCTTTTGAACTGTGGTGCTGGAGAAGACTCTCGTGAGTCCCTTGGACAGTAAGGGACAGTCAGTCCTAAAGGAGATCAACCCTGAATATCCATTGGAAGGACTGATGCTGAAGATGAAGCTCCAATACTTTTACCACCTGATGCAAAGAGCTGACTCTTTTGGAAAAGACCTTGATGCTAGGAAAGATTGACAGCAGGAGAAGAGGGGTGATAGAGAATGAGATGGTTGGATGGCATCACTGACTCAATGGACATGAGTTTGAGCAAACTCCAAGAGATAGTGAAAGACAGGGAACCCTGGCATGTTGCAGTTCATGGCGTCACAAAGAGTCATGCATGACTTAGTGACTGAACAAAAGTTGTTTTAAACCATCACAATCTTAAAGTTGCTAAGTTAGTTTTATATCTACCCTGCAGATTCAGAAGGAAGATTCAGAAGGAATATGGATGGTGTGAGACAGCAGCTGGGGGAAAGGGAAGAGGCAGAGAAGTCACAGAGCTCATTTACACATCTGAGCACAGCTGATGGGGTGAGAGTCAGGTCTGGTTGGCACCGTTTGCCTGACTTGAACTATGTTGGCCACTGGGGCCAAGGGTCAGAGTCAAGGAATGAGGACCTGTGTGGCCATGGACTGTGAACTAGTTTCTGAGTGTTCTGGCAAAGGGGTCACTCTACCAGGTAAAGAAGCTCTTTTAGTGATATGTGTTGAGGATTTCCCCCAAGCTGTTAAGAATCTGCCTGCCAATGCAGGGGACACGGGGTTGGATCCATGGTCTGGGAAGATCCCACATGCCTCAGAGCAACTAAGCCTGTGCACCACAACTACTGAAGCCCGAGTGCCTAGAGCCTGTGCTCTGCAACAAGAGAAGCCACCGTAATGAGAAGACCTCACACTGCAACTAGAGAGTAGTCCCCATTCGGTGCAACTAGAGAAAGCAGAGCAAGGAAGACCCAGCACAGCCACTGATTAATTATTTTTTTAAAAATACACGTTGAGGCACAAAAAGCTCAGCTGATGTCCATGGGTAAAAACAAACATGTGACTGGCAGCAAGGCAAAGGAGAGTTTGGCTGTTGGAGAAGCACCAGGGGCCTCACTCTGGGCACAGAACTTGGTGTAGCCATGGAGGCCCCAGAAACAACCATTGGGTGGCATCTCTGAGTAGGTTTTAAGGAAGAAAGAGATCAGTGAATGTGGCTGGAAATGGAGAGTTAAGAGTGTGGTGAATACCATTCAGGCTAACCAAGTAGGGTTGCCAGACCCAGCAAATAAAGATATAGGATGCCTAGCTTAAAATTTGGATTTCAGATAAATACTTTTTTTGTTGTAAGTATATCCCATGCAATTCACAACATGTGTGCATGATAAGTTGCTTCAGTTATGTCCCACTCTTTGTGACCCTATGGACTGTAGCCTGCCAAGGCTCCTCTGTGCACGGGATTCTTGAGGCAAAAGTACTGGAGTGGGTTGCCATGCTCTCCTCCAGGAGATCTTCCCAACCCAGGGATCAAGCCCGTGTCTTTTATGCCTCCTGCATTGGCAGGCGGGTTCTTTATCATTAGCACCACCTGGGAAGCCCTGCAACTCACAACATCAATACATAATTGAGTAAAAGCTGTTCCATTAATAAATTACATTTCTGAACATTCCAAGGTTGCCTTTCTCATTAAGACAAGGTCAGAGATTAATAGCAATACATGATTAAACTTATAAAGGAATTCAATTACTCATTCCTTCCCCATAGCTATTTATCTTCTTCTCATTTTCCATACTTCCCTTCCCATATTCTCTTCCCTTTTCTCATTCACTCTCCCATCCTTATGCAGAGCATTCTGAGAATTTAATTAGACTCTTGGAGGTGATAGGACTTAGACCATTTCTTCACATATGTGAGGATTTGAACCTGGTGGCTTCCTTGCTAAAAGTTTATCTTACCAGCATCTGCACTCACCAAAAATAAACTTTTTTAATCTTTAAACCAACTCCTGCTAGCTTTCTGAGTCTCTGATGCATGAGAAGTCTGAGTATTCAAGACCCCACAGGACAGGATAGCCTTGGTTTAAATCTTGATGCTACTTGTTAACTCTTCACCTGAGACAATATAATAATAACTCCCTCTGCCTCCATTTCTTGTAAATTAATAGTGTCAAGCTATGAGCTCTATTTTCACCTTGGGGTCTAAAGGCATTTTCCTGCAGGAAGTGCTCAGGAAATTGTGTTTATCTTATCACTAAATGCTTTATTATTGGAAAAGGACTAGAGATTTGAGCAGAGATTTTGGTTCAAGGACCTGCAGTTAAATCCTCCCTCTTTATCTCTCTTTTCCTTCTCCCTTGCTATTGTTATTCAGAGAGGAGTAAATTTTAATCCTACAGGTTTCCCTAAACAGCTACAGTATACTTCTCTCATTTAAGTTTAGATAAGGTGAGAAGCTCCAATACTTTGGTGAAGAGCCAACTCATTGGAAAATACCCTGATGCTGGGAAAGATTGAGGCAAGAGGAGAAAGGGTGATGAAGTAACAGAAGATGAGATGGTTAGATAGCATCCCCGACTCAATGGACATGAATCTGAGCAAACTTCAGGAGATAGTTAAGGACAGGAAAGCGTGGTGTGCTGTAGTCCATGGGGTTGCAAAGAGTCAGAGACAACTTATTGAGTCGGACACAATTTAGTGACTCAACAACAGCAAGGTGAGAAGTAGAAAGCTGAAAGGAAGAAGAAAGCCAGGTACACTAGCAATTTCCTCACTATGATACTTAAAGACAAGCATTTTTAATCCCATTTTATTGGCATGGTTCAAATTGCCCAAGGCACAGGATTAGCAATTGGCAGAAGATAAATTTACACCTAAGATAGTGTTACTCCTGTACTACTGTTTTTCCACATCACATTCCCACCTTCTGAAAGGGAGAGTTAGTTGAATACTTTCCCTTTTTATATATCCTTTAACACAACAGTGTTTACATGCAAAATGTATTAATAAATTCTCAAGGTGTCTAGATATGCCCTTAAAGAAACAGAGTAGTGAATTTTATGCCCTCTTGTGAAGTCAAGTGGGCCTTAGAAAGCATCACTACGAACAAAGCTAGTGGAGGTGATGGAATTCCAGTTGAGCTATTCCAAATCCTGAAAGATGATGCTGTGAAAGTGCTGCACTCAATATGCCAGCAAGTTTGGAAAACTCAGCAGTGGCCACAGGACTGGAAAAGGTCAGTTTTCATTGCAATCCCAAAGAAAGGCAATGCCAAAGAATGCTCAAACTACCGCACAATTGCACTCATCTCACACGCTAGTAAAGTAATGCTCAAAATTCTCCAAGCCAGGCTTCAGCAATATGTGAACTGTGAACTTCCTGATGTTCAAGCTGGTTTTAGAAAAGGCAGAGGAACCAGAGATCAAATTGCCAACATCCGCTGGATCATGGAAAAAGCAAGAGAGTTCCAGAAAAACATCTATTTCTGCTTTATTGACTATGCCAAAGCCTTTGACTGTGTGGATCATAATAAACTGTGGAAAATTCTGAAAGAGATGGGAATACCAGACCACCTGATCTGCCTCTTGAGAAATTTGTATGCAGG
>NW_011495023.1:13971506-13990326 GCF_000754665.1 Bison bison bison
CCGATCTGATGAAAGTGAAAGTGGAGAGTGAAAAAGTTGGCTTAAAGCTCAACATTCAGAAAACGAAGATCATGGCATCCAGTCCCATCAGTTCATGGGAAATAGATGGGGAAACAGTGGAAACAGTGTCAGACTTTATTTTTTGGGGCTCCAAAATCACTGCAGATGGTGACTACAGCCATGAAATTAAAAGACGCTTACTCCTTGGAAGGAAAGTTATGCCCAACCTAGTAGCATATTCAAAAGCAGAGACATTACTTTGCCAACAAAGGTCTGTCTAGTCAAGGCTATGGTTTTTCCTGTGGTCATGTATGGATGTGAGAGTTGGACTGTGAAGAAGCTGAGTGCCAAAGAATTGATGCTTTTGAACTGTGGTGTTGGAGAAGACTCTTGAGAGTCCCTTGGACTGCAAGGAGATCCAACCAGTCCATTCTGAAGAACAGCCCTGGGTGTTCTTTGGAAGGAATGATGCTAAAGCTGAAACTCCAGTACTTTGGCCACCTCATGCGAAGAGTTGATTCATTGGAAAAGACTCTGATGCTGGGAAGGATTAGGGGCAGGAGGAGAAAGGGATGACAGAGGATGAGATGGCTGGATGGCATCACCGATTTGATGGATGTGAGTTTGAGTGAACTCTGGGAGTTGGTGATAGACAGGGAGGCCTGGAGTGCTGCGATTCATGGGGTCACAAAGAGTCAGACACGACTGAGCGATTGAACTGAACTGAACTGAAGAAGTAACTTTTGTAATGACTTTCTATTGCTGATTTGGTTCCAGTAGAAAAAAAAGGGGGGGGGGGGGGTTCTGTCTTGAAAAACACTGCAAGTACATTTGGCCATTGAGACGAGGTCACACATACTTCCATGGTCATAGTTTAACTTGTGTTACAGTCTATGGTTCAATATTAATATAATTGACTAACTAAAAGAGGTCATATGTTTAATATCTAACTCCATTCCATCTGAGCTGAAACCAGATGATTCTCATCGTTTAAGCTCTGCCTATTTTAAAACCCACTAGTGATAAAAATGAAAATAAGTAAAATAAAATATGATAATCACCATTGTGTTCCTGGAGAAAAAACAAACAACAAATTTAACTTCTTTTTTTCTATAAAGCCGTCTAGATCTGAGCTGGAAGTATATAGCAGGCACCATCTATGCAGGCAAATGTGGATCCCACGGGCTGTTTTAAACCCACAGTCAGCAGGAAACAGTAAGAATCAATTCTTCAGAATAAAGAGGTAAAAACATATTGAGCAGTGGCAAAATATTATCGGTTAGCTGCCTGAGCACTTGGAAAAAGATTGGGAGCCCCAGGAGTTGGGGGAAACAGACAGTGGTTGTCCTTGCTGTATTCTTATGATTCCAAAAATCAATTTTTAGTTTAGGGGGAGAATGGATACATGTACATGGCTGAGTACATGTAAATGTCTGAGTCCCTTTGCTGTCCACCTGAAACTATCACAACATTGTTAATTAGCTATACTCCAAAATAAAATCAAAAGTTTAAAAAAATAAGAGAATTTTTATGAGAAATTTTTCTGTGAAATGGGGCTTTCAGTGAACTAGTATTTGCATAGTGCTTTATCTTTCGAACTCTCCTGGTGGCTCAGAGGTTAAGCGTCTGCCTGCAATGCAGGAGACCTGGGTTTGATCCCTGGGTTGGGAAGATCCCCTGGAGAAGGAAATGGCAACCCACTCCAGTATTCTTGCCTGGAGAATCCCATGGATGGAGGAGCCTGGTGGGCTACAGTCCACTGGGTCGCAAAGAGTTGGACATGACTGAGCAACTTCACTTCACTTCACTTCACTTATCTTTCGAAGGTCTTTACCAAAAAAAGTTATTAATCCCTTTAAATAAAGACTCCTTTGTCTCCCACAAGAGTTAGGGACTGAAGGAGGCTGCAAAATCCAGAGCAAACTGCCCACTGCAGATTATTCAACAAGGGCTCAAGTATGTCTTCAGCAACTGTTCCCAGAAGTTTCCTGAAGGAGTTTCTAATCTCAAGGAAGCTACTGATTAACAAAGACTTAACCTCCCATAAAGAACAGAACTCGAGAAAGTATCAAAGGGCTCTGTTTCATTCCACATAGATTCCACAAAACAACCTTTTAATCTTACGCTTATATACACATTTCTATTTTCTTTTATTCCTTCAAAAAGTCTTCACCATATGCCTGAATGAGAGTATTCAGGTCAGAGATAATCAGCTGGAATTCTTGAGGCTTCACACACTATCCCCACAGCAAGAAGAAACCAGATTAAAGACTGTGCTCCCTAATGTCCTCCAGGGAACCTGTGGCGGGCAGAAACTAGAAACCCAAATCATTTCCAGAGTCAGCACAATCAGTCCTTGGTTTTCTCTGATAGGATGGTGCAAGAGAGAATAATTCAGTACTCCTCTACCAAGTTTAATCTGCCATTTAGGCAACTCTCAACAAGTAAAATTGTTCTTTCTCGCTTGCTCACTCACTTGCTCGTGTGCACTCTCTCTCTCTCTTTCTCTCCCCGCCTCCTTTCCTCCCTCCTTCCTTCTCATTTCTATCTGGAAAAATTAACCTCTGACATGCAGGAAATAATTGTGTTAAAAATTTTCTTTTCATGACTTCCCTGGCAGTCCAGCGGTTAAGACTCCAAGCTTCCACTGCAGGGAGGATGGGTTTGATCTCTGATTGGGGTACTAAGATGCCACATACCATGTCAAGAACACAAACAACAACAAAAAATTTTTAAACCTTTCTTTTCATTGCCATTTTTCAGGGGTAAAAAGGCAAATTTGTCCTGGAAGGAAAAACAATTTTGTCTTGATCTATGGATCTTTCCTCCCTGATGTACGTTTGTTATTTTGCTGGCTTGCAAGACTCCAGAAGACAGGGATGATAAAAGGAGAGAGAGTGAGAACTAACTCCAGGACATTCCTCGACGTCAGGAACGTGGGAACGATCCAGGCTAGGAATCATTTGCCAGTGTTATCTCCAAGCAGCAGTTTTCATTAATAAATACTCATAAATAGAAATCAGGTACTGAAAGATTAGACTTGCATTCTGGATCCAAGCTTGAGTATTTATCAAAACAGGGATCAGGGGATTCTTAAGGAGAAATACAGTTTGGAGAGCAAAAAGCTCTTTAATAACGTAATACTTCATTGACATCAGAGATGTACAATGTGCAGGATATTGAAACTGAAAGACGTATCCACCAAAAGCCGGAATAAGTTAAATTTGTAACTTGCAATGAGGAAAAACTTTTATCATAGTAAAAGAATTAAAGGAACAACAATAAAAGAGAAAGATTGTGGTTGCTTTTTAAGAATACAGTGTGCTAATAAATGACAAGGTCAAAAACAAAATTCCTGCACTCTTTTTTGCTGGAAAGGACAGAATGGGTTGTTACAAAGGAACTGAAGAATAGGACAGCAGGGATACTGGAAGAGAGTGAATAGCTGCTCTTGATTCCAGTGAGAGAAAACACAGAGATTCTGTCACAACAGAACCCATTTCTTTATCTCTTAATAATCACAGAATATAGGAGACCCACCAAAATATGCAGAAAGACAATGTCTAGAGATTTTTTTTTTAAGTGATTTTAAGGAACTACAGAAACCGAAGTTTGTTATTGATCTGCCATACGTTTTTGGACTTGATTACTTAACAAGACAGTACATCAGTCAGTGTCACTTTACAGACCAATATTCCTAGAGTTGGATGGGAACATGGAGGCACTGTGATGCCCAAGTCAGCTTTGTAAGAGAAGGGAAGTTTTCCTGCGGAGGGCGATGCGGGATTTGAGCGGGAGAATGCGGCGGATGAGCCCTGTGACAGTCAATCAGCAGAAAAGATGGCGGATGGGAGCAGGGAGACGATTGTGGTGAGGGGCCTGATGACTAATTGAGGAAAGACAATGAGGATTATCCACGTGAAGAAAACCTCGGTTCACCCTGCTCTGGTTATGGTGGACATTGTGCACAGTGCTTGAATGAAGTCCTGACTGTATCTATCAGCTCTCTCAGCTACTGAATGTGGGGGTGGCGGGGGAAGGGAGAGGGGGGCAGGCTGTACCTCTTCTACATGAGGCTCTCCCATGGCCATCCCTTCAAGCTTTGACTCCTACTAACCCCTCTGCCTTATCTTGCCCCAGGCCATCCTCACTCTACACTAGCCATGGGGGCCTCCTTCCTGTGAGAGAGAACAGAGAACGGGTTTCTTCATGGGGTGAGAGTTGAGGTCACACGAGGTTTTATCCACCTGAGGAAACAGCTTTGTGTATGTTAGATAAACACCGCGTGACTTCCCTAGAGAACAGCTAGTTTTGCTGGTAATACAGGCACTTAACCTTGGATACTCTTAACCAGGGGGTGTCTTAGTCCTTCAAAAACACACCCTAATTTAAACAACAACAAGCAGGCAAAAGTGACATCGAGTTTGGAGCCATAGCTCTAGGAGATTTTACACATTTCTGTTCAACTCTCTGGGGGCTTTTGACCTTGGACTTAAGAAGGACATTCCTCCAACAGCTTGGGGTACCTCTAGCCCTGGTGTAAGAAAGAGACCCACAGGCCAAACCAAACTGAGGTGGAGCCACCATAGCTTATATGCAGACCTGTGAGTATGAAAAATAAATGTTTATTGGTTAAAAAAAAAAAAAAGGGAAAGGAAAGAAAAAAGTTACCTGTAACTCCCTGCTGTGTTTATACATGTGGCTCCATTCTGGCAGCCCAGGGGTGTCCCTGAGTAAATCTCACATTCATTAACATCAACAGAGCACAGAGGACCCTGCGTTTAGATAAAGCACGAAGTCAGGTGCCACAGGTTGCAAAGACATCTGGGTGAACAGTCACACAGCATGTTCAAGGATTTACAAACAGACAGTAAAGCTAAATAGGATAAAATTAAAACTCATCTCCAGCCACGCTTCTTCTACAACTCAGGTGTGGCCTAACAGAGCCAAAGAGCTCTTCATAGATCATACCAGTCACAGGAGAAGAATCCTTATGTGGGCTACTTTTCATCTTACTGTGGAGCTCTGCCTAGGAATAGTCACTTAATTTCTTCTGGATGTGCATGTCAGGAATGTTTTCATTATTAATAGAAAAGGGCAGGAAAATGCACAGGCTACATTAAGATTCATTTAGTTATGCTGAGCAATTTCCATTCATGCTGGCCAGAACAGCATGTAGCATCTAGTCCAGCAAATCCCCACTTAAGATGGCTCAGGATTCAATGGTGACAGAATCATGCTGGCCGCTATTCGCATCTTGGCATACCTGGTGTCATTCATTCTGACTCAGGAGACCACAGAATCCTAGAAACTTTGGATGGAGAATTAAATAGGTCTGGAGGATTGCAAGCAAACCACTGATGCTGACTCATCATCATTTTTAACCAAGGATTAGGTGACTCACCTTCCACTGTGAGGGACACATACAAAAAAAGGAATCGGGGAGGTTGAGGCAGGTTCCGCCATGTTGGCAGGGATTGCTGCTGCAAACTTTCCTGTCCAGTGTCTGAAACAAAGACAGGATGGTCAGCGAGACAGTCATACTTTCCACGTTTTAGAGCAGGTGTGTACACCAAAACACATTTTACTCCTGGCCGGTGGGGGGAGGGAGGGGTCTTCCTCCAGACTTTAAATCCATTATGTAAATGCTTCTTCCTGTCAACTGTCTTCTGAGAAACCGAAAAGTGTTGACTATTATCAAGCCCTATCCATATTCCTTCACTACTAACGTGCATTTAACCACGGATGGGTGAGGCAAAAGTGAGGGGTGAGAGTTCTCACTCTGTTCTCTGAAAAAACACTGTTCACCTGACAAACGTATGATGGTGGCAAGAGTCAAGATGTGGGTGTGGGAGCCACATGGAAATTCCTATTTTACTAAGAAAATAAAACGGAAATTCCGGTTCCTTTGCTGTTGTTCTTCTCTTTGATACCTCCAGATAAGCATTTGAAATATGATCATCTTCGCTGCCCCCACACTCCTCCCCTGGGTTAAGATGACTGAACTCTTTTCACTCCAAGACCCTTTGTGGGAAATGTGGCCTGAGGCTTAAATACACCCTCCAGCCTTGTGCTCACATGACTGCTTTCAGACCAGAGTCATACACAGAGACCTGCCTTTGTCTCTGGAACCTGGAGAATCCTACCCTCCATCAGCTATTAGTTCCCACCTTGTAAGCTTTGAAATGCCTTTGGGGCAGAGAAAACATCTTTAGAGAGGACAAGTGATTATGCAAGGACAGCTATCCCATTAATTTCACCTAATGTTAGTCTAATTCTCGGTTTTAAAAATTAAAATGGGGCAAATTATTCTTTACATTTTTGAAAAATATTTGGTAAAATATTTGATTTTCTCGGAGAGAAAATCAAGTCTGTTCCCTCTGTTTGCAGATGAAACTGAGAGCAGAGAATGGCAAGCTGACTCAGCACCATGTGGAGCAAAGCCCATTCTCTCTCCACCTTTGTGATAAGTCAGGTGCCCATACACTTGGGGGTCTCCTTCTGGACTCTGTTTTCTTTCATTTTTCTGTCTCTCTGTGCCAGTACCACAATTAGTCCTGTTCATCAAAGGACACAGTTAAGAAAATTAACCACAAACTCACTGGAGGTTTTTCTGGCATGGAAGACAACACTGGGTGGGGATTAAAAGCTCAGAAGCCCATGGGGACCCAGTAGTAAATAGTCAGTGAGCAGTCAGGAGAAAGACAGTAGAAACTATGGGACTTTAGGCATCCAAAGGCATGGAGGTGTTTCTACTCCAGAGTTACTAAACACTCTTCCTGGGGGGATGGGCAGAGGGAGGCCAGTCCCAGCTAACTGGACTATGGCCTCCAGTTCTTGACCTTTGGCAGGAATAAAGAAACACTCTAGGAGACTGAGAACTACTGTTTGTCTTGCTCATTTTAATTTATTCAACTACTCTCTAAGAAGATAAAGGCAGAAAGGGCAATTTCTTATCAAAGCCAGGAAAAGGAATGTGCAAACTTGTCCACCAAAATTAAAACAACAGAGTAGAGGACATTTGAAGAATAATCAAAAACAGACCAAGAATATGAGAGCAGGGACTCTGAACCTGGAATCCTCTTACTTTTATTCAAAATTTAAAACATGGGGACTTTCTATGCATTTCTCTGTGTGGAAGGTTATGGCTCCCTTGAAAGTCTTAAAAATATCAGCTCCCTACAAAAGGGATGAGAAGTCTAAAATTACAAGCATGCAGTAAAGTTATGGATGGTTTATTCTAAGAAATTGTTCAAATTTAATCACCAGCAGATATACTTTTAAGAAGATCTGGAATATTCTGAGATACAGCCTAGACTCTAAGTTCAATGTTAGAGAAAACGTGAGCCCTTTGAAAACTGAGTCGTGGATGCCAGAATAAGCAAGTTGGGTGGTCACTAGCTGACCAGCTCCAGCACACTTAAGCCTGACATTATATGGTTTAAAAAATGATAGCAAAGAGGAAGAGCACATGGACAGCTGAACTGAGAGTCAGAGGACTTCACATGCTCAGTGAGCTTCATCTCTCTGAGACTCACTTTCCTCATGTGTCCTGGGAAGCATGATGTGTGATGAGAATTAAACGACCTTACAAATCAGAAATAGACTCACAGATGAAGAAAACAATCTTATGGTTACCAGGAGGGAAAGATGGGTAGGGATAATTGGGAGATTGGGATTGACATATACACACTGTTATTAATATATATAAAACAGATAGCTAATAAAGACCTACTGTATAGCACAGAGAACTTTACTCAATACTCTGTAATGGCCTAAATGGGAAAAGAATCTAAAAAAGAGTATATATACACACATACAACTGATTCACTTTGCTGTATGGCAGAAACTAACATAACATTGTAAATCAACTGCTGCTGCTGCTAAGTCACTTCAGTCGTGTCCGACTCTGTGCGACCCCATAGACGGTAACCCACCAGGCTCCCCCGTCCCTGGGATTCTCAAGGCAAGAACACCAGACTGGGGTTGCCATTTCCTTCTCCATTGCATGAAAGTGAAAAGTGAAAGTGAAGTTGCTCAGTCGTGTCCAACTCTTAGTGACTCCATGGACTATATGCCCATAAAAAAACTGTTTTTGATTGTGATAAGAATTAAATTATGCGAAGAGCAAAGCCCTTGATATTGATCATCCATTCACCTTAAGGATACTGGCTCTATTTGGACTTCCTTGGTGGCTCAGTGGTAAAGGATCTGCCTGCCAAAGCAGGACACACAGATTCAATCCCTGGTCTAGGAAGATTCCCACATGCCACATGCCATGGCACATGCAGCTAAGCCCATGTGTCATGACTTCTGAAGCCCTCACACCCTAGAGCCCTAGCTCTGCAACAAGAGAAGCCATCAAAATGAGAAATCTGCACACCACAACTAGAGAACCTCCAGCTCCCCGCAACTAGAGAAAAGCCCACGCAGCAACAAAGACCCAGCGCAGCCAAAATAAATAAATGAAATTAAAAAAAAAAAAAAGAATACCAGCTCCATCAGCGATTCTAGTGTATTTTCAGTGAAAGATGCTGGCTGTCTCGTAGTTATAGGACTCACCTGCTGTAAGCTTTGGAGTTTTCTCTCAAGATCCGCAAGCTAGCAGTTGGGAAGAGAAAACATCCATTAGCTGGAGCAAAGGCGCGTCGTGTGCCACGTTACTCTGTTACCTGTTTCCCTAGTGCCTTCACTTTATCTGTTTGCTCCTTGTCTAATTGCCTTTCCCCTCCTCTTTTCTCTCCCCTCCAGGCTTCCCTTCCTTCCTTCTCTCTTCCATTGCATGGATATTTTTAAAAACAGAAGTACAACACAATGATAAGTTGATTCATTGACTGTCTGTGCATGGTGACCCTGGGAATTTTCCTGAGCGATGGTGACCCATCCACCTCATCAATAATGAGGTGGCTATCAGAACATGAGCAGAGCCAACTTATGCTGCAAGCTCTTGTCACAGGATTTCCAACCTCTGCCCATCACACGTCTACCTCCTCCATTAGGGCTGGGTCATTTAACCAAAAAGTCCATAATTATAACACTACATTTTTAAGGAGGATACAAAATTGGTATATCTTCTGCAAAATGATTACTTACAAAGTTGAATTAAGGAGAACCCATTTGTCCCAAGGATGTGGATGTCAGACTTACCTTGGAATCAAGCTGATGGATTTGATTAGAAATATTTTGAGGCAGACCGACTGTAGTTCTTTTTAAGTTTGTAATATCATCTTTGTTTTTCTGGATCTGATTTTTTTTAAAAAAAGGAGAAGAAAACGAAGGGAGAAGAGAAGGAGGAAGAGAATGCTAGTGAAAAAATTATGTATATAAGAATAAAATGTTTAAATTTGGGTAGTATTCTATTTCAAGCCCTAAGGCCTTGCCATTATTATTAAAAAACAAAACAAAACAAACAAACAAAAAAAAACCAGAACAATGCCATGTATAATAAACACCAGACTAAAATAGCCATGGCATAATTCCATTTACCCTTTCAGTAATAAGGTATCAAGGAATTTTCTGTTTGCATTTTTTCCCCATAATAACAGTTTAGAATGCTTTTTAAGAGGCCTGACTTAGAAGGAGACTGGGTTTTAAATCTTGGCTCAGCCATTTAATATATGTCCTTGGATACATTGCTGAGGTGCTGTAGGGAGGGTTCCTCTATCTCCCTTACAGATGGGGTAGCGATAAAGCCCACCCACAGATGGGGTAGCGATAAAGCGATAAAGGCAGCCATGAGGGTTAGATGAGATAATACACATAAAGTGCTGAGCACAGCGCAGAGTCCATAATGAACTCTAAATGCTAGCTCCTAACATGATGATCAATAGACCTGTATGACGTAACAAACAATAAGCACTGAAAACATTCAGTAAGCAGGATAGGATAACTGGCCAATTCTGTTCTGTGGCAAAAATAAACTGATCGCATCTACATCTTTCTATGGTCCCCCTCCATCCCTGGTCCCCTTGTGAAACAGCCTCAGTATCACCCTCTGCACCCTCTCTGGGCTGGAATACATAAGTCCACACAGTGAGCCACCTCCTGCTAGCACTATGTCCCGTACCCATCATTAACCCCAGGGCATTGTTTCCTACATGGAGTTGTTTCACCTCAGTCATGTTCCCTGTGCTCAGGAAAGTGCAGATTAACATAGGCCTTTTCAGTATGAATAAACAAAACTACTTCAGTATGTTTCCAGTGTATTACCTGATGGAAACACTCGCCGACATCCTCATCATTTAATTTAATTCTCCCCAGGGATCCAGTTCTAAATTCAATGTTTTGAGCTGATCCAGTAAGAAACACCAAGTTTCCCCTCTCTGCTGTCATTCGAGGCCTACATAATCCAAGCCAGAGAATGCATCAGTAATTATCACATGCAGTTTTTTAAGTCTAGAGAACAAAGTTTCTCACTCAATAGCTATGGACTGCATACACTTTTGCTTTGTGGTCATCTCAGCTGAATTCTCCCTGCTCACTTGTCATTTCTTTCTTTGCAAATTTCCTGGATATGCCTCCTAGTAAACTGCATCCTTGCCTAATTTGCCAAGGGATAAATGAAGAGTTTGTGTATAAAAAGGTACTTCCATACATCAACTCAACTGTTTTTCCTGGTTTGTTTTTAATATCATCTTTTCTCTTTAGAAAAATTATACCTTTGCTTATCTGGTTATTTGTGAAAACTGATGAGGAGCCACCCAAGTCCATCAGCAGAAATGACCCACGTGTGTACTTACTGTTGGAGGTCAATATTTCTTTTTTGTCTCTGCAGCGCAAGTCCTCCATCTTCACTGTATGATGCAGCAAACGTCAATAAAATAACCAAACTCCCAAGAAAAAGTGAGGACATGTTCCTCACCAGCCTCCTGGGTCGTCAGGAAGCAGGGAGGCTGCTCTCCCAGCCGAGCGTGGGAGTCCAGAGAACCAAGCCTGCAGCTGTACTCTGACCTGTGGATTGTCCCACACTTTTCAGTCCTTTCTTCTTTGCCCTGGAAGCCTACGTTATTTTTTTCTTCCTGAGGGATGTAAATGATCTTAGATCTTCAATACTCTTCAACTTGTGAGAGGTCAAAATCTACCTCTAAGTGATGCACAACTTAATCATTACCTATCTGACCTTTGAAACAGTAGCAAATGGCTTTGGAAACATCCACTAAAACTCTCCTTGCTTAAGAAGTGACTGGCTTTCAACAAATGCTATTGGGAACTATTGGATATCCACATGTAAAAGAATGAAGTTGGACCCAGACTTTACATTATATAGAAAAAAATAATACAAATGAATCAAATACCTACCTAAATATAAGAGCTAAAACCATGACATTCTTAGGAAAAAACATAGGGGAAAATCTTCATGATTTTGGATTCCACAATGATTTCTTGGATATGACACCAAAAGTAGAAACAACAAAAGAGAAAAAAAAGTGGTATGTGGGACTATTTCAAAGTGAAAAACTTTTATATATTAAAAGACACTATCGATTATGAAAAGGCAACTTAAAAATGCGAAAACTTTTTAAATCGTATATATGATTAAGAGGTTAATATGCAGAATACAGAGAATCCCACAACTTAACAGCACAAAATAAGTAACCCTATTAAACAATGGGCAAAGAAAATCAACATTTCTTCTGAAAAGATACACAAATGGCCAAACAGCACATGAAAAGATGGCTCAGTGTCATTTATCACTAGGGGAATATAAATCAAAACCATAGTGAGATAACATTTCACACTCACAGGATGGCTACTGTCACACAAAAGCAGAAAATAACAAATATTGGGCAAGAATGTGAAAAAATTAGGACCCTGGTATACTGCTGGTGAGAATGTAAAATGATATAGTCACTATAAAACAGTATGACAGTTCCTCAAAAAATTAAACATAGAATGACCATGCATGTGTACTATAAGTCACTTCTTTGCAACACTATGAACTGTAGCCTTCCAGGCTCCTCTCCAGGCAAGAATACTGGAGTGGGTTGCCATGCCCTCCTCCAGGGGATCTTCCCAACCCAGGGACTGAACCCGAGTCTCTTCTTTCTCCTGCATTGGTAGGCAGGTTTATCACTAAAACCCCATGGGAAGCCCTAGAATGATGATCTAGCAATTCTACTTCTGGCTATAATAATTGAAAACAGGGACTCAAAGAGATATTTGTACAACTGTGTTAATAGCTCATTATTTACAACAGCCAAAACATGGAAGCAAGCCAAATGTCCATCCAAATGTTCACTGACAGATCTGAATGGAAAACAGAATGTGTTACATATATATATATAATGGAATATTATTCGTCCTTAAAAGGAAGGAAACTCTGACATGCTACAATGTGGATGAGTCTTGAAGACATTATGCTAAGTGAAATAAGCCAGTTCAGTTCAGTCACTCAGTCGTGTCTGACTCTTTGCAACCCCATGAAGGGCAACAGGCCAGGCCTCCCTGTCCATCACCAACTCCCGGAGTTCACCCAAACTCATGTCCATCAAGTCGGTGATGCCATCCAGCCATCTCATCCTCTGTTGTCCCCTTCTCCTCCTGCCCCCAATCCCTCCCAGCATCAGGGTCTTTTCCAATGAGTCAACTCTTCGCATGAGGTGGCCAAAGTATTCCACTCATATGAAGAACCTAAAGTGGTAAGATTCATAGGTTTCTAGGGCTGGGGGTAGGGAGAATGGTAAGATATTGTTTAACGGATACAGAGTTTCACTTTGGAAAGATGAAAAAAAGTTCTGGAGACAGATAGTGGTGATGGTTGCACAACAGTGTGAATGTATGTTCTGTATGTAATGCCACTGAGCTTAAAAATTACTCCTCTAAATAAGCTCTGCAGCTTGATATTATGGAGAGATGGAACATGTCTTATACCCGTTCTGTTCAATCAAAAGAACAAAAATAGCAAAAACAGCTTCAAATTGCTACTTTCTTTAGGTGATACTGGAGGTCAAATGATGAGTTCTTTGTTCTTTTGTTATTTAAGAAATGGGTGTCATACAACAATGGTATTGCAAGTTGGATACATTTTTTTTTAAGTTACATTAGTTTGAAGTTTGTTTAAAAGCTTAACAATTTGGTGTAGGGGTGGGGGGAAATCTTGACTATGAAATAGTTGTCAACTTTAAGAACAGGATAAAATACAATGTGTTAGAATATTTCAACATAAAGGACCATTCTAACTCTGAACTTTGAACATAACATAACTATTTTCATGATTCTATTTTCTTAATGGTTACTGCATTCAGCCTATCTTTTAGAGCAATAAAAGATGTCTCCAGCATATTTCAAAAAGAACTTCATTTTTTAACAGAATTTTCCTGTTTTACTAATGTACTTACTAAAACAAAGTCAAGATAATTTCTCTACTCTGAGTCTAGTCATCCAATTCTTAATTGACTCTCATGCTAGAAAGAAAAGAAATATTCTTTCAAGGTCTGACTGACTTTGGATGACGTGTTAGGGAATTTTATATCCAGTTCACCTGCTCAACTCTAGCTGAGATCAATAGATAAGTCAGACAGTCTGCACATGATGACTCAGTGGAAACAATATAAAAATCAATCACTGTTTCCACAGCGTTATCATTCATTCTTTTGGCTTTATTTGGAATTTCTTCAATAAAAATAAAATAGTTGTAGAATCCATGACCTTTAGACTTAGAAGGTGAATAATCTCCTGTCTCCCTTTCCCAGAGTAAATGCTGTATAACCTGAAATCCTGTCTTTCATGACTGGCAAAGCTCCCATTTCCTCCCTAAATCAGAATTCATTCCACAAAGATCCTTCACATGCCCTTTTTGTATTAGCCAGTCTACAAAATGACAGGAATGCATGATGGGATATGTCGCAGATTTTTCTCTCCAAAGTCAGCTCTAGGGAAGCTCACTGGGTTCAGGGTAAGAACGTGGGCTTGGAAATTCATTCATCGGGGTTTAAATGCAGCTCCATCACTGTCTGACCATATGACACTGTTTCTTCATCAGCAAAAAGATACTAATAACAGCACTGAAAGTGTACAAAATATTTAGCATACCTGGTCTCTGGCATATAAATGTCCACTAACTACAAACTGTGATTATCATGTAGATAAATATAACAATTCTCCTTCCTCTTCCACCACTTGAACTTGGGTTTCTCAAAGCAGGAAATGATGCAAGAATCCACAAGCAACTTAAAAAGCTTTTGCACAAGGAAAATCAGGGGTGCCCTTATCTCCCCTTTTACAGAAGAGGATTTCAGAACAGGGACATGCATTGAGGACTTTGAGTGAAGAGGGGGCTAGCTGAACTGCAGCTGGGGATCCGAGGCCAAAGTAAACTGATGCCTGAGAACCAGGCGAAGTGGTGCCAGGAAGCAAGGAAGCACTCCACATGGGTGAGCGGAGGCAACATTAGACTTAAATCCAAGAGTCTCCAAGAGCAGGCAATCCAAAGGGAATAAACTCTTCCCTGAGCCGGAGCTGAGGAAACAGAGAAAGGAGAGGGTTTGCTCCGGGAGCTGCTCTATGCCGGGGAGGAGCGTGTGAGAGGACACCTAAGAAAGCCATAAGACACTTTATTGCATTCATTAAAATAAAAGTATTAATTCAGGACACTAATAATATCTACGACTTTTACACATCTTAAGTTTGTCACGAGGTCTGTTGCGTTCTTGGTTTCCAGCCTTCGGCATCTACGGCAAGGTGAATGTCAATGTGTTTTGCTTTGTTGCAGACGTCACACGTGGTACATGGACTTAGGGTTGTTCCCATTCCTCCACCTCCAAGTGCAGTGTTACTAATCAATGATTCGTGACCTGCTGATTTGTGCTCCCAATCCTGTCCCAGGATGTCACCTTCCATCCTCTCTCTCCTCCCAGCTCCTCAGCAATTCTTAACAGAATTTTCAGCTCCTTCTCTTCCTCTCTTTCCGTCCTTACAAAAAAGAATCAGAACTACCTTCTTCTTTCTTCCTTTACCCTTTCCAAAACATCTTAGTACAACCTTTGCTTCTTGTGCACCATCCACTTCACTTCCTTTTTCTATCTGAATACCCAAGTCCCCAACGTTTTTAGTAATCCCCAACACAACACACTAATGAAATTCATGAATGACTCAATTCACAGAGGAAAATTCTATAGTCATCAAAACTGTACATGAAAGTAAATCCCAGGATACTTGAATTTCACTCAAGGGTAAGTGCTGGCTGAGAGGCATCACTATAATCATAAAGCTGATAAGTAAAAGTGAAAGTCATTCAATAGTGTCTGACTCTTTGGGACCCTATGGACTACACAGTCCATGGAATTCTCCAGGCCAGAATACTGGAATGGGCAGCTATTCCCTTCCCAAGGGGATCTTTCCAACCCAGGGATCGACCAGGTCTCTCGCATTGCAGACGGCTTCTTTACCACCTGAGCCACCAGGGAAGCCCAAAGCTGATAAGGATCAAAACAAAAACACAACAACAAAAACAATACAGAACAGAATTAACCAAATTAACTCTGCCAGGGAAGCGCAATGCAGGCTTCCCAAGAGCCAGTTGAATCTTACAGAATATATATGAGTTTTCCAGGCAAAGCAGTGGGACTGGGAGTTTTACACAGAAAAAGGGGCACATCTAAAGTTTTCCAGTTACAAAACAGCTAAGTATGGTTACAACGCCAATGCATTTTTAAATGGAAAGGAAGTCAGATCAAGAAGGACCGTGAAATGTCATTTTAATGAGTTTAGATTCTACTTTATTCCTTAATAATGGAGAATTATGAGGGTTTTTAGATAGGGGGTCATGTTTGCATTTTATAAACAGCCCTGCAGAGCCAAGTCTAATTCCCAGACTCATTGAGGAAGTTGTGGTACAACTAAGGTGTGACCTGGGGAGGCCTTGGTGGAAGTACTGGCAGAGAGAGCAGGAGACAGTGAGAGAGGTATTTAGGAAACAGGATCTACAAAAAAAATACATATTGGGGCAGTTAAGCAAGAAAAGGGAAGTGATGCTCAGGTTTCTTGCTTGAGAAATTGGCAGGACAGAGGTGTCATGAATCAATTAATAATAATCAGGGGAAGGAGGTTTTGGAGAAAAGATAAGAGTTCAGATTTAGATGCACAGATACCTGGGGGACAGATGCCCCCTTCCCCTTGCCCTGCCCTGCTGTCACATGGCCATACTCTACAAATGGTTTAGTCATCAGTGGTGGCTGTAGGGAAGATTCAGAGATGGCTGAGACTACAATCTTGCTACTCAAAAGTGTGGTCAATGGACCCAGCACAGACTTTATCCACGAGCTTGTCAGTTCAGTCACTCAATCATGTCCGACTTTTTGCGACCCCATGACTGCAGCACACCAGGCTTCCCTGTCCATCACCAACTCCCAGAGCTTACTGAAACTCATGTCCATTGAGTTGGTGATGCCATCCAACCATCTCATCGTCTGTCATCTCCTTCTCCTCCCACCTTCAATCTTTTCCAGCATCAGGGTTTTTTCTAGTGAGTCAGTTCTTTGCATCAGGTGGCCAAAGTTTCAGCTTCAGCATCAGTTCTTCCAATGCATATTCAGGACTGATTGCCTTTAGGATTGACTGGTTGGATCTCCTTGCAGTCCAAGGGACTCACAAGAGTCTTCTCCAACACCACAGCAAAGCATCAATTCTTCAGTGCTCAGTTTACTTTAGAGTTCAACTCTCACATCCACAAATAACTACTGGAAAAACCAGAGCTTTGACTAGATGAATATTTGTTGGAAAAATAATGTCTGTTTTTTAATATGCTGTCTAAGTTGGTCATAGCTTTTCTTCCAAGGACCAAGCGTCTTTTAATTTCATGGCTGCAGTCACCATCTACAGTGATTTTGGAGCCCAAAAAATTAAATTCTCTCACTGTTTCCATTGTTTCCCCCTCTATATGCCATGAAGTGATGGGAAACAAAGCCATGATCTTGGTTTTCTGAATGTTGAGTTTTAAGCCAACTTTTTCACTCTCCTCTTTCACTTTCATGAACAGGCTCTTTAGTTCTTCTTCGCTTTCTGCCATAAGGGCAGTGTCATCTGCATATCTGAGCTTATTGATATTTCTTCCGGCAAACTTGATTCCAACTTATGCTTCAGCCAGCCCAGCATGTCACATGATGTACTCTGCATATAAAGTTAAATAACCAGGGTGACAATATACAGCCTTGACATATTCCTTTCCAGATTTGGAACCAGTCTGTTGTTCAATGTCTGGTTCTAACTATTGCTTCTTGACCTGGATACAGATTTCTCAGGAGGCAGGTCAGGTGGTCTGGTATTTCCATCTCTTGAAGAATTTTCAACAGTTTGTTGTGAACCACACAGTCAAAGGCTTTGGCATAGTCTATAAAGCAGAACTAGATGTTTTTCTGGAACTCTCTTGCTTTTTCGATGATCCAGCGAATATTGGCAATTTGATCTCTGGTTCCTCTTCCTTTTCTAAAACCAGCTTGAACATCTGGAAGTTCACAGTTCACATCTGTTGAAGCCCGTCGCTGAGAATTTTAAGCATTACTTTACTAGCGTGTGAGATGAGTGCAATTGTGCGGTAGTTTGAGCATTCTTTGGCATTGCCTTTTTTGGGGATTGGAATGAAAATTGACCTTTTCCAGTCCTGTGGCCACTGCTGAGTTTTCCAAATTTGCTGGCATATTGAGTGCAGCACTTTTACAGCATCGCCTTTTAGGAATTGAAATACTCAACTGGAATTCCTCTGCTAGCTTTGTTTGTAGTGATGCTTCATAAGGCCCACTTGACTTCACATTCCAGGATGTCTGGCTCTAGGTGAGTTATGACCCCATCGTGGTTATCTGGGTCGTGAAGATCTTTTTAATATAGTTCTTCTGTGTATTTTTGAGAAGGAGAAGGCAATGGCACCCCACTCAAGTACTCCTGCCTGGAAAATCCCATGGATGGAAAAGCCTGGTAGGCTGCAGTACATGCGGTCACTACGAGTCAGACAGGACTGAGCGACTTCACTTTCACTTTTCACTTTCATGCATTGGAGAAGGAAATGGCAACCCACTCTAGTATTCTTGCCTGGAGAATCCCAGGGATGGGGGAGCCTGGTGGGCTGCTGTCTATGGGGTCGCACAGAGTCGGACATGACTGAAGTGACTTAGCAGCAGCAGCAGCTTAATATCTTCTGCTTCTGTTAGGCCCATATCATTTCTGTCTTTATTGTGCCCATCTTTCCATGAAATGTTCCCTTTGTATCTCTAATTTTCTTGAAGAGA
The DNA here is from genome assembly GCF_000754665.1 of Bison bison bison. NCBI lineage: Eukaryota > Metazoa > Chordata > Mammalia > Artiodactyla > Bovidae > Bison > Bison bison. Next base: position 13,989,725 of record NW_011495023.1, read on the forward strand.
TCTCTTGTCTTTCTGATTCTATTGTTTTCCTCTATTTCTTTGCATTGATCACTGAGGAAGGCTTTCTTACCTCTCCTTGCTATTCTTTGGAATTCTGCATTCAAATGGGTATATATTTCCTTTTCTCCTTTGCCTTTTGCTTCTCTTCTTTTCTCAGCAATTTGTAACACTTCTCAGACAAGCTTTTTGCATTTATTTTTCTTGGGTATCGTCTTGATCCCTGTTTCCTGTACAACGTCACAAACCTCCATCCATAGTTCTTCAGGCACTGTGTGTATCAGATCTAACCCCTTGAATCTGTTTGTCACTTCAATTGTGTAAGTGGAATAAGGGATTTGATTTATGTCATACCTGAATGGCCTAGTGATTTTCCCTACTTTCTTCAATTTAAGACCACCTTGAGACATTACTTTGCCAACAAAGGTCTGTCTAGTCAAGGCTATGGTTTTTCCTGTGGTCATGTATGGATGTGAGAGTTGGTCTGTGAAGAAAGCTGAGCACCAAAGAATTGATGCTTTTGAACTGTGGTTTTGGAGAAGACTCTTGAGAGTCCCTTAGACTGCAAGGAGATCCAACCAGTCCATTCTAAAGGAGATCAGCCC
>NW_011495023.1:13990426-13997321 GCF_000754665.1 Bison bison bison
CTAGAAAAGACTCTGATGCTGGGAGGGACTGGGGGCAGGAGGAGAAGAGGATGACAGAGGAAGAGATGGCTGGATGGTATCACTGACTCAATGGACATGAGTCTGAGTGAACTCCGGGAGTTGGTGATGGAGAGGGAGGCCTGGCATGCTGCGATTCATGGGGTCGCAAAGAGTCGGACACGCTGAGCGACTGAACTAAACTCCCCTAAAGAAGATAGTGGAGTAGAAGGACGTGTGCTTTTCTTCTCCTCCTGTGAGTACTCCAAAATTAGAACTCATTGCTGAACAACTGTCGGCAGGAGAATGTTGGATTCCAACAAAAACAGATGCCCCATGTCCAAGGGCAAAGGCTAAGTCCCAACAAGATGGTAGCCAGGGCAGAATCATGTTTAGAATCAAACCCATACCTGCCAGAGATGCTTGGAGGGCTTAAACAAAACCTTGTGTGCACCAGGAGACCCCACAGAGACTAAGTCAGACCTGCTTTGAGTGTTTGAGTGTCTCCTGCAGAGGTATGGGTCAACAGTGGCCTGCCACAGGGCCAGGGGCTCTGCGAGCAGCAGACCTGGGTATGACATAAGCCCTCTTGGAGGAGGTTGCCATTAACCCCACCATAGGGCTGCCAGAACTTACACAGGACTGGGGAAACAGACTCTTAAGAGAGCACAAACAAAACCTTATGTGTACCAGGACTCAGGAGAAAGGAGCAATAACCCCACAAGAGACTGACCCAGACTTGCCCATGATTGTCCAGGCGTCTCCAACAGAGGCATGGGTTGGTGGTGGCCTTCTTCAGAGTCAGGGGCACTGAGCGTGCACAGCAGTGTGTGTATGGGACTTTTTGAAGGAGGTCACCATTATCATCCTTACCTCCACCATAGTTTGACCTCAGGTCAAACATCAGGGAGGGAACACAGCCCAGCCCATCAACAGAAAATTGGATTAAAGATTTACAGAGCATGGCCTTGCTCACCAGAGCAAGACCCAGTTTCTCCCTCAGTCAGTCTTTCATATCAGGAAGCTTCCATAAATCTCTTATCCTTATACATCAGAGGGAAGACAGAATGAAAACCACAATCACAGAAAACTAATCAAGCTGATCACATGGACCACAGTCTTGTCTACCTCAATGAAACTATGAGCCATGCCGTGTGGGGCCACCCAAGACAGATGGGTCATGGTGGAGAGTTATGACAAAACGTGGTCCACTGGAGAAGCCAATGGCAAACCACTTCAGTATTCTTGCCTTGAGAACAGTGTGGAAAGGCAAAAAGATAGGAAACTGAAAGATGAACTCCCCAGGTTGGTAGGTCCCCAATATGCTACTGGAGAACAGTAGAGAAATAACTCCAGAAAGAATGAGACAGAGCCAAAGCAAAAACAACACCCAGTTGTGGATATGACTGGTGATGGAAGTAAAGTCCAATGCTGTAAAGAGCAATATTGCATAGGAACCTAGAATGTTAGGTCTGTGAATCAAGGTAAATTGGAAGTGGTCAAACAGGAGATGGCAAGAGTGAACATCAACATTTTAGGAATCAGTGAACTAAAATGGATTGGAATGGGTGAATTTAACTCAGATGACCATTGTATCTACTACTGTGGGCCAGAATCCCTTAGAAAAAATGGATTAGTCCTCATAGTCAACAAAAGAGTCTGAAATGCAGGACTTGGATGAAATCTCAAAAATGACAGAATGATCTCTGTTCATTTCCAAGGCAAACGGTTCAATATCACAGTAATTTGCCCCAACCACTAATGCTGAAGAAGCTGAAGTTAAATGGTTCTATGAAGACTTACAAGACCTTCTAGAACTAAAACCCCCAAAAGATGTCCTTTTCATCATATGGAATGCAAAAGTAGGTAGTCAAGAGATACCTGATAACAGGAAAATTTGGCCTTGGAATACAAAATGAAGCAGGGCAAAGGCTAACAGAGTTTTGCCAAGAGAATGCAGTGGTCATAACACCCTCTTCCAAAAACACAAGAGAAGACTCTACACATAGACATCACCAGATGGTCAATACCAAAATCAGATTGATTATATTCTTTGCAGCCAAAGATGGAGAAGCTCTATACAGTCAGCAAAAATAAGACCAGGAGCTGACTGTGGCTCAGATCATGAACGCCTTATTGCCAAATTCAGGAGCGTGTCAGAAATGCAAAAATCTCCAGTTCCTCAGATGTACTGAATCTAAATCTGCATTTTACAAACACCTTCCCTTCCTGACCCAGGGAGTGAAGGCACCTTAATAGAAGAAGAGAGGCACATGGTCTCCACAGGTGCCTCTCTATTTTTATTTTTTCTTAGATTGATCTTCTAACTTTCCATAACTTCCTTTTCTGTTTTCTGTTTCTTTATCTTCTTTTGTTCTAATTTCTGAGAAATTCTTTGCTATTTCTTTTAAAATGTATATTGAGTTTAAAATTTTTGGCATTATATTTTTAATTTCAAAAACTTTCTTATTCTTTTGTGTTGTAACATCTCCTATTACTCTAAAAACAGCTGCTATTTGAAGTTTTATTCTGCTTGCTTGATTTCTCCAAGTTCTTTTTCTGTTTGCTTGTTTAGATCTATTTCATCTCAGAGGCTTTCCTCAAATACTTATTGATCCTTTTTCACTTATTTAAATTTAAAAATAGGACATTAAAGAGTGGATGATAAGCTTTGTGTGATGGTCAGTGTTCATAACTAGTAGACTTTATCATGGGGTGGTTGAATGGCAAACTGATAATTTCATTATGGAATATCAAATGTCAATTTTTGAAGATATTTTTTCCCTGGGGACATATAATTCTTTCAGAAAAAAAAAAATACTCCAGTTTTCTACCTGGGTAAGGAAAGTTCGCTGGAAATTTTACTGCTTAGTGTGCAGATTTTATTTAGTCCCTTGTTTTCCATCTTTTTTCCAAATGCTGGAAAAGCAGCTCAATTCTATATTAATGTAAGTCTTATAAGTTATTTTATATATCGATTTATTTTTCATTCCTATTAGTTTCATCTAAATTTCATTGTTTTATAGTTTTAATAAGCATTTATTGCAAACATGACAGCCTCAATGAGGGAAATTCAAAGCAGAAGTCATGACTTTCTCTGGCTTGCAATAAAGACATATGTATAAATCTAGACCACTGTAATAAAGCAATGTTATAAAGAAGGGTGAGACAACATGGAACAACATACTAGTATGCTTTTAGGAAAACAGCATGAACCAAACTGAAAAAGAGGTCCTAAACCCAGTCTGGGCAGACTGTAGATACAGTGGTTCTATAAACCAAGGAGGGTCATTTTAGGGACAGGTGGTTGGGTAAATGTGGGGGCATTGATTCAGGGCCTTAGGTGGCAGTTTGAAGAATTATGATTTAATCTTTTTTATTTAATAGGGAGCTGCTCTTGTATCTTGAGTGAAACAATCCTTATGTGATATTTCTGGCAGGCCAGCTAAACTTACCTGTAGGCCTGGATGAATGTAGGAGTCACAAGAATAGAGAGAGATTTAAAAAAAAGGTGCTTGGGAGGAAGACAGGCAAGAGTCTCACACCCTGTACTCCAGCGCCCATCGCATTTCATAGCTTCAACCTGGCTTTGGTGCTTTTCTATGGTTCCTTTCCATTTTAATATCAGTTTAAAACAGAATTAATCTGTTTTCAGTCATTAATGGAAACATTTGTGAATATAATGATCTTCTTCAAACTTTATGACACTTAATTCACTCTTTTTCAGGGAACTCACATTGCTTGAAAGGTACATTTACATAGGCCAGTTTTTGTGATATTCTGCAAACGATCTGAACAATTTACTATTGTTCCAATTGTCTATTAATTTTCCATGAAAGATTACATAAAATAATTATGGAAATTGATGAAAGTTTAAAAGTATTCATTTGCTCATTTCATGCAAAATGCATTACCTCCCAGGAAATTACCAAATTCACTGCTACAATGAACTGACCTTTCTGAATGCCATGTGGTCTTAGGGAACACAACCCAGACATTTGTTCTCCAGGCTCATTACTACAATGATTGCAATTATCCTTGAGTAGAATGAAGAAAAAAAAATTTTTTTTTTTAAAGAATGATGAGTTAATCATTACCATTTGAATAATTCAGGTTTGGCAGAGATTTTCCTGAAGAGGTACATTTTATTACTGATTATTGAGAATTTGGAGGAACCTTTTGCTTTTTTTGTTTTATACTTTTTATAACTACAATCATCCTTAAATAAAAAGAGAAGCTGTAACCAGGAAATTCGTATCCAGAGGGAGACCTGTAATAGAGCTTCACATAAGGAACAGAGGGTGCTAATGCACATATACAGACACATACACATAGGGCTGTATATTAACATAAACTAATGTCACATGTTCTGAAAACATAAAATATGTACTGAGGAGTCTTGTGCCATTGTGAGACATGGACTGTTAAGGATAGGACACAGAGCAGAGAAAACATACAGTGCTGGAATTAATGGCTCCAAAAGCCAGTGGGGAAACACAATACAGTTGTCTCTACCTCCCACTGCTCTGGACACAGGACTTCAGCACTTCTGCTGGATTCATCTGAGCTTGATTCTATGAAGGGGTCAAGTTGTGCAGTGGAGATTGTCTTTGATGAGGACCATGGGGAAACCTTCCTGACATCCCCTTCCAAGAAAACCTATAAAGAACAAAGTAAGTTTTCTACATGGTGACTCCCAAAACTCTCTGAAAAAGCCACTGAAGATTTAGACACCTTTCATACTGTAATCAAAGAAAATACCAGATTGTATTAACACGTCATGTGAGTGACTGTAGCAATATAGGTAGTAAGTAGTTGCTACTCTAATCTTTTGAAAAGGGGGAAGTGTATTTTTATAGGGCCTTCCCACGTAGTGCTAGTGGTAAAGAACCCGCCTGCCAATGCAGGTATAAACAAGAGATCTGGATTCAGTCCCAGAACTGAGAAGATCCCCTGGAGGAGGGCACAGCAACCCACTCCAGTATTCTTGCCTGGAAAATGCCATGTACAGAGGAGCCTGGTGGGCTACAGTCCATAGCCTCAAAAAGAGTCGGACACGTGCTGCAGCAGTGAGCGTAATGAATCATTTACCCAGTGGACATAAAGGACATACCAAGTGAGGTAATTTTAAATAATTGGCTTGGAGTGGCTAGTAGCTAGGAAGTGGCTTTTAGAGATACCCAAGGTTGAGAGGGTATTTTTTTAAACCATTTGCTATAGATGTTGAAAAAGTAGGGTTTGCCCTCTTCATGTCTACTCCTTCCAAATAGATGTATACAAAAAAGCTGGTTTCTTCCCCCGATTCCTCTACTCTTGCCACCCTGTTAGAACAAACAGGGATTTATGACCCGCTCCTCATTACATGTAAAATTTGTACAAAATATCTTCTATGAAAATGATTTGTAATCGGTAGACTTAATACCTGGGAGATGTCTTGAGATGTAAAATCCCATCCTTTGGGTTTTGGGGTTTTCTTGTTTTCTCCAATAAATCTGATCTTTAAAGTTCAAAAAAAAAAAAAAAAAGAGTCGGACACGACTGAAGCGACTTAGCACGCATGCACTTTTATAACAGTATTTTGTGTTTGATGAGAGGGGGAGAGCAACAGAGCACATTGCCACTGTGGGGAAGAGGGTAGGAAGAAGAATTTAAGGATACTTGGCAGCTACAGAATTCTGCCTCTTGTACTTTTAATTGGAGAGATACAAACAAGCAGTGCACAGAGGCATCTTTATCTGGTGAGGGGAGGCTTTGCTTCACGGATGTGATTGATGAAGGGAGGAATGTTTTAACAAGGCTGATGCCTTACAAAGGGCCATCATTCCCAGGGGGTGTGTTAATTGAAGTGCCATGCAGATCTGTGGGAAGATATAGGGTGTTGTCATCAAGGGCAGGAAGAAGGATGAGATGGCCTCACATCTAACTCAGTGTCTTTATCCTAAGATCTATAAACACCAAAGTCTTTGTCCCTTTGTATTTTCTTTTTTTAAAACAGTATTTTGGGCTATATTTATACAGAAACACTGCTAAATCAGGTTTTTGAACAATTCCTAGACTGTTTTCAGAGAAGGCATAAACACTCACTTATAAAAATAAAATTAAAGGACTTCGCTGGTGGTCCAGTGGTTAAGATGCAGGGGGCACAGGTTTGATCCCTGGTCAGGGACCTAAGACCCCATATGCCTGTTGGTATAATCAAAAATTAAATAACAGCAATAATAAAAAACAATTGGCTAGAGTTATACACAATTTGGGTATTAAATACATTTCTTATGATATCTAATGTGCTATTCTTATTTAGGTTGACGGAATTATTCCAGCAATTCCTCATCATGAAAGATATGATTTTTCTATAATACTCAGTATATTCATATATGCTGCTAAGTCGCTTCAGTCGTGTCCGACTCTGTGCGACCCCATAGATGGCAGCCCACCAGGCTCCCCCGTCCCTGGGATTCTCCAGGCAAGAACACTGGAGTGGGTTGCCATTTCCTTCTCCAATGCATGAAAGTGAAAAGTGAAAGTGAAGTCGCTCAGTCATGTCCGACCCTCAGCGACCCCATGGACTATAGCCTTGCAGGCTCCTCCATCCATGGGATTTTCCAGCCAAGAGTACTGGAGTGGGGTGCCATTGTCTTCTCCGGTATTCATATATAAGTCAGATTAATTGGACAATTATTTATTAAGTACCGATTATTTGTCAGCAACTGAGGAGCTGAAGAGGCAGAACTGGGGAAGATACAGCTTTGCCCTGGAGGAAAAAACTCTGGGGAGGTGATGGTATTGTCTGCCATCAGGATAAAAATGAAATAGTGACTTTAAAGCTCGATTACCTATGGTAGAGATGGGGGGCAGAGAATTGGTTTTGTAAGAATCCGTTCAGTCACTCAGTCACGTC
>NW_011495023.1:13997421-14027399 GCF_000754665.1 Bison bison bison
GTCTGATCCTCTGTCATCCCCTTCTCCTCCTGCCTTCAATCTTTCCCAGCATCAGGGTCTTTTCCAATGAGTCAGTTCTTCACACCAGGTAGCCAAAGTACTGGAATTTCAGCTTCAGCATCAGTCCTTCCAATGAATATTCAGGGTTGATTTCCTTTAGGATGGACTGGTTGGATCTCCTCGCAGTCCAAGGGACTCTCAAGTCTTCTCCAACACCAAAATTCAAAAGCATCAATTCTTCATCGCTCAGCCTTCTTTATGGTTCAACTCTCACATTCATACATGACTACTGAAAAAACTATAGCTTTGACTAGATGGACTTTTGTTGGCAAAGTAATGTCTCTGCATTTTAATATGCTGTCTAGGTTGATCTAGCTTTTCTTCCAAGGAGCAAGCAACTTTTAATTTCATGGCTGCAGTCAACATTCACAGTGATTTTGGAGCCCCCCAAAATAAAGTCTCTCACTGTTTCCATTGTTTCCTCATCTATTTGCCATGAAGTGATGGAACAAGATGCCATGATCTTGGTTTTCTGAATGCTGAGTTTTAAGCCAACTTTTTCACTCTCTTCTCTCACTTTCATCAAGAGGCTCTTTAGTTCTTCTTTGCTTTCTGCCATAAGGGTGGTGTCATCTGCATATCTGAGGTTATTGATATTTCTCCGAGCTATCTTCATTCCAGCTTGCACTTCATCCAGCTTGGCATTTCACATGACGTACTCTGCATATAAGTTAATAAGCACAGTGACAATATACAGTCTTGATATACTCCTTTCCTAATCTGGAACCAGTTGGTAGTTCCATGTCCGGTTCTGTTGCCTCTTGACCTGCATACAGATTTCTCAGGAGGCAGGTCAGGTGGTCTGGGATTCCCATCTCTTTTAAGAACTTTCCACAGTTTGTTGTGATCCACTCAAAGGCTTTGGTGTAGTCAATAAAGCAGATGTTTTCCTGGAACTCTCTTGCTTTTTCTATGATCCAATGGATGTTGGCAATTTGATCTCTGGTTCCTCTGCCTTTTCTAAATCCAGCTTGAACATCTGAAAGTCCATGGTTCATGTGCTGTTGAAGCCTGGCTTGGAGAATTTTGAGGATTACTTTGCTAGTGTGTGAGATGAGTGCAATTGTGCGGTAGTTTGAGCATTCTTTGGCATTGCCTTTCTTTGGGATTGGAATGAAAACTGACCTTTTCCAGTCCTGTGGCCACTGCTGAGTTTTCCAAATTTGCTGGCATATCAGGTACAGCACTTTAACAGCGTTATCTTTTAGGATTTGAAATAGTTCAACTGGAATTCCATAACCTCCATTAGTTTTGTTCATAGAATATTTTTAATTTTAAAAGTAATATAAACAAAATAAAAGTAATATAATTATACTACATTGAATACAATATACAAAGTCTGGCTTCTTTCACTTGGCATAATATTTTCAAGATTCACTTATGTTGTAGCATGTATCAGTGCTTGATCCTTTTTTATGGCTGAATCTATTGTATGCATGGATACATTTTAAAAATTCATCCATCAATTGAATACAATTGCTGTTTCCACTTTTTGGTTATCATGAATTATACTGCCATGGATATTCTTGTAAAAGTTTGTGTGTAGATATGTTTTCAATTCTCTTTGGAATATGCCTTGGAGCACACTTGAGTCATAGGATAACACAACATTTTGAGGAATAGGCAAACTTTGACAAAGGGGCTACTCATTGCATAACTGGTTTCACTATCATATATCTCAGTATTGTCTACTGCAGCACATTTAATATGCTTACAGTTTCACTGTTTAATATTTTCATTCCTATTACCTGCTGTTCTTTTGAATCGTATTATGGCACATTCTCATTGTGGGTCCTGTTTTCACCACCGTTTTACTTCAACCTACTTAAATTGTTTAATTTGCAGTGGGTTTCTTATCAATGTATATAATTAAATGATGCTTTTTAATCCACTCTATCAATATCTGAAATTTAATTACTATATTTTGACCAACTATATTTAAGACACTTATTGATCTGATAGAGCTTGTGTGCCATTTAATCACTTGTTTTCTATGTTTCCTCCGCTTCTCATTTCTGTTTCTCTTTTCTTGACTTCCTGTGGATTTCTTAGGATTCCATCTTAATTTATTTGTGTGCATTTCTTTGCAAAGTTTTTGCAGTGGTTGCTCTGGGTATAATAATATACATACATGACTTACCACAGTCCATTGGTGTCAGAACTTTACCACTTTAAGTGAAATGAAATCTTCTTGAATTTCTCCACTTTTAAAAATCATTGTCTTGAGAATTTGATAGTATTAAAATTTTTGTTTCAATCATCACATGTGATTTATAAAACTGTGGATAAACCTAGTTTAAGTATTCATATTTCTGCTTTTTCCATTATTCTTTGTTCCTCCCTGATGCTCCAAAACGTCTTTTATAATTTCATTTGTTTGAAGAACATCCAATAGCTATTCTTAATGAGTAGGTTTGCTAGCAATAAACATTTTTAGTTCTGCTTCATTTGAGAATATCACTGTTTCCCCTTATTCCTGCAGGATAGACTGAACACCAAAACTTTCAAGTAAGTTTTTTCTTTCAGCACTTGAAAAATGTTATGCCACCTCCTGCTAGCTCCCATAGTTTCAGCAGAGAAATCTGCTGTCATTCAAATTGTGTTCTGCTATAGTAATGTGCCCTTTCTGCTTTTTTAGTTTTTACATGTTCAACTATAAACTGTCTTTGCATGGATTTCTTTCAGCCTATCCTATTTGGAGTCCACTCATGAGGTCGCACAGAGTTGGACACGACTGAAGCAACTTAGCAGCAGCAGCAGCAGCTTCTTGAACCCACATACTTATCTTTTGCTAAACTTGAGATGTTTTCATCCACTATTTCTTTTCATATTCATTCAGCTCTTTCTTTCTCTTCTACTTCTTGGACTCTAAATATATGAATGTTGTCTATTACTATTTCACAGGTCACTGAGTCTCATTCCACTCCCCCACCCCTTGTCTTTCTTCTCTTTGTTCTTCAGATTTATTAATTCTATTGATCTATTTTCAAGTTCACTGATTCTATCATGTCATTTCTACCCTGTTATTGAACCGATCCAATGAGCTTGCTTATTGTATTTTTCCGTTATATAATTGCTTTTAAAATTGAGACAAAAATGCACATACCTTACTGGTTCTTTTGCTAACTTAAAAAAACTTTTTGCTATTTCCTTGCTGAGCCAATTTTTTGTTTCAAAAGAATTTGTAATTACTTGTTAAGGCATTTTTAAATGGTTATTTTAAAATTTTTGTCAGCTAATTCCAACATCTGAATCATTTTGAAGGTGTCATCAGTTGTCTGTCTTACTTGTAATTTCCTTGTTTCTTGGCATGAGAGGGGATTTTAGATTGTATCCTGAGTGTTTTATCTGTTAGAAGACTATGGGTCCTATTTTAATCTTTTTATCTTAGCAGACAGTCAGTATGTTTTGCATGCAGGTCCTGGCCTACCTTTTTGTCTATGCTTCCAGTGGCAGTTTAAGTTTCAGAGTCTTTGCAGTGTTTATTTATCTGGTGCTCATAGTGGCTTTTAGATGGTGCTACTTTAGGGGGAAGAGTTTTTCCCCAAGATGAGTCACCTGGTACGTCTAGGTTAGGCGGGGAGAGTCTCCTGCCCGTGGTGATGAAAACTTCAGGGTTAGACATTTCTATGGTTGGAGGCCCCTTGCCAGTGCCCTCCGGCTTCCCACTTCTCTCAGCAAGTGAAGGAATCTCAGGGCTGGCAGGAAAATAGTGCTTCCCTTGGACACTTGCCAGTGGGATCCCTATACACTGCCCTTGAGGTTTCTATCAGACTCACCTGGTGGTGTTGGCAGGACTCCTGTTCCATCCTGGGCTTCTGTATGTTGCTAGCTTGGTGGTCAGGAAACACCAAGACTGGGTTACCTTATTCTGTTGGGAGGTGGTAAGACATGCTGTAGCTATGTTCCCCCTCCAATTTGGAGAGTACTTAGCTGGTTTATTTTCTTCTTTATACCTTTCAGAGTTTTCTTTCTGATAGCTCTTGCATTATTTCATAATCATATAAATAGAGAATTGATCATTGTGCTTAGCATGGAGGAGGAAGCAGGGATGAGTCTCCCTTCTTTCCAGACAACTCAGAATATTTTTTAAAATTTATATCTGCATAACTTCCCAAAAGCCAAAAGCACAAGTTCTATCCTAGAATTATTTTTTAAATCATGTATTCCAAAGGAGTATTCCTTTCTCGGCTATTCCTCTGTTAATAGAGGAAGTAGCAGTAACACAAATTAAAGTGACTTAAAGTGAAAGTGAAGTTGCTCAGTCGTGTCCAACTCTTAGCAGCCTCATGGACTGCAGCCTACCAGGCTCCTCCTTCCATGGGATTTTCCAGGCAAGAGTACTGGAGTGGGGTGCTGTTGCCTTCTTGCTGCTGCTGCTGCTAAGTCACTTCAGTCGTGTCTGACTCTGTGCGACCCCAGAGACGGCAGCCCATCAGGCTCCACCATCCCTGGGATTCTCCAGGCAAGAACACTGGAGTGGGTTGCCATTTCCTTCTCCAATGCAGGAAAGTGAAAAGTGAAAGTGAAGTCGCTCAGTTGTGTCCGACTCTTAGCGACCCATGGACTATAGCCCACTAGGCTCCTCCATCCATGGGATTTTCCAGGCAAGAGTACTGGAGTGGGGTGCCATTGCCTAAAGACATTTTAAATTCCACAGTATGACAGCCTTAGGCATTTTCTGTATCAACCCAGTATGATGACTATATTCACTCATTTACAAATTTATTGAGTTGTGCCAGGTACTGTCACAGTCACTGGGAAGGTAGCAGTAAGGGAAAATTAAATCCTCATTCTCCTGGAAGTTTACATTCTATAAATCATGGAATATTTTTTCATTTTGAACCAATTCAAATCATAGCAACTATCCAGCTTATTGTCTATTCATCCATAGGATGACCTCTTAAGCAGCAAACTCACCTTACATCTGTTTCACAAGAAGTATCACTTTCCATTATGTATTTTCAAGTCTTTCATATGTGTGTAAAATTTAACTGTACTTGTGTTCATTTCCTAAGTAAATAAAATAGCAATTATTTCAGTAAAAAGTATATTTTCTGGGTGTTATGGACAAAAAAGGTGAAAGGGTGAGATCTCTTGTGAAAAATGACTTGGACAGTGCTGGGTAGAGAGATCTGAAGACTGTATCTTTGGAAACAGATACGAGTTCAGCTCCAAACCTCTCTCCTCTCTTTAGACTCTTCAGGTGATCTCATCCGATTATACAGCCAACTTGGCTAAATAAACATGCTCCATATTTAGACTGTTACAATTTAAGTCTGCCCTGATATGAACAAATATACAAACAAAATAAAATACAGAGCAAATAATTGAAGTAAACAATGAAACCATAGTATGTACAAGCAAATAAATGAGAACATTCTAGGGCTACAAAGAAGAGTTCAATGAGAAAAGTAACTTTCTATCTTTCTTTGGGTGTGTGAACATTTCTATCTAAATTCAGATTTGTAAAAAATAAGATTTTGGAAGCAATCAGAATCAAATACCGTATAGCTGAGGGAGAGTTACAAGTGTTGGATATAACTGAAAGTAAGACTCAGAACCTACAGTAAATATATAACAAATTTATTTGAGAACATGAGAAATAAGCCAAAAAAGTTCTTTGCATGTGTTCATATTTATTGAACAAGTACATTTAAAAAGGAATAAACTCAAAAATCAGGACAAAATAGTTTGAATCAAAGCTGTTTAAGATTTTGAAGAATATGAGTATCTTAGTGTAAAATATCCTTAGAAGTCAAGGAGGTAGGTTAGAAAAATGGATTAAAAACAAACAAACAAACAAACACGAAGTTTAAACCTTTAGTAGCAAGGTGAAATAATAACAGGAGAGGAAAAATGGTGCAGAAAGAGTGACCCGTATAATTTAAAGTTGAAGAAGGTAGGTTTCTTACTGTTCTTTAATAAAACAGGCAAAGAAACTTTGCCAAGTGAAACATTATAGGCGTAAGTAGGCATCCTGGTGAGTATAATGAAACGAGAAAGAGACAGTCAGAATAGAGGTGGGTCAAAAAAGATGCATGCTAAGAAGGTGACTGACAGGTGTATGCAGCACATTTTGACATCAGAAGCTGAGCAGAGACTCCAGTACAAGGAGGTTCAAAGGCTGTCTTGATAAACTAGTTTGAACACAGGCTGTAAGAGAACTAACTGTTGAAAGCTGAAGGGTCAAAGCTATTAGTAAGATGGTTTGCAATTGTTGGCCTCAAATAATCATAGATTTAAGCTGAAAACAAAAGTATGAAAAGTTACCCTTCTTTTCAATAATATAACTCAGAAAATATTCTTTTGCTGTCAATATGGCCTTAAAGAGAGATTCTTATTGTGTTATCTTGGCTTATCTGGGAAGCTGTTAATTTTAACTTTTGATTTTAAATGATAAAGTTATCAAAACAAACAAAAAAAAGCAACAAGACCCACTTTAGTTTGTAGGCAGATGAGGTAGCTGGCCTGCAGAAGGCATCCTTCAGTACATGGTTAAGGTTGGCTCAAACGGCAGCTGCTACTTTATTCTGGATTGTGAGAGCTAGAATCAAACCAGTTTCATTTGTCTTTAGCGTCATTCCTCTACCCTCAAACCTCCAGTTTAATAACTGCTGACCCCAACTAGTTTGAGGTTGGAACAAAAGACAGACTGTCATTTTAGGGTAAGGAATCCTACCCAGTATCTAAAAAAAAAAAAGAAGTGAGAAGTAGTCTCTTAACTTTCACAATTTCAACTACTGGTTTTGTCTCTTTAAAAGACTCTATGAGGGGAAAGTAAACTGGCTGGTAGTCAGAGGTATCCACTCACTTTCAAGGCACAAGGCAGTGCCTCCTGTGCACGTCTGATTTAATAGCCAGAACACAATGTCCAGGGGCTTCTGAACCTGAAGAGAGTCAGCTGATCCCTCAGTACCAGCCATCATCTGGCTCTACTATCTGCCAGTAAGGATTCTCAAGCTCTTTCTCCTATGACTACCTAACTCCTCTTCAAAGTCACTTTCCAATATGATTCATTCTGTTTATATTGATTTATTTATCCCATGCACTATATTTGAGTGTGGAGAACTTACTAAAAATTTGAGGCAGGTAAATAAAAATCATTTAAAAGAGCATGCATGATGTAAAAGGGAAAACAAAAAATCCATTTCCTGTTAGAAATGGCAGAGATTTAATTACATCCAGTTCTTTTTAAAAGGAGAGCCTATATTTTCCAAAATATTGAATAAGTTTACAGTAAGTCTGAATATCAGAATTTCCAAGGCAGATTTTATACATATTTATTATCAATAACATATAGTGGGCATTCAATAAAATGACAAATTCTGAATTATGCATGTGTGTATATGCTAACTAAATGATAGTATAGTAAATAGATACTAGTAAATGATGATACTCACCAGTGGCTCAGACTGTAAAGAATCTGTCTGCAATGCAGAAGACCCAGGTTTGATCCCTGTGATTGGGAAGATCCCCTGGAGAAGGGAATGGCTATCCACTCCAGTATTCCTGCCTGCAAAATTCCATGGACAGAGGCTACGGGATTGCAAAGAGTTGAACTTGACTGAGAGAGTAGCACTTTCAATTTTTATGAGTTTTGTGCATACCAACATCCGCTGGATCATGGAAAAAGCAAGAGACTGGATCATGGAAAAAGCAAGAGAGTTCCAGAAAAGCATCTATTTCTGCTTTATTGACTATGCCAAAGCCTTTGACTATGTGGATCACAATAAACTGTGGAAAAATTCTGTAAGAGATGGGAATACCAGACCACCTGACTGGCCTCTTGAGAAACCTATATGCAGGTCAGCAAGCAACAGTTAGAACTGGACATGGTACAACAGACTGGTTCCAAATAGCAAAAGGAGTTCGTCAAGGCTGTATATTGTCACCCTACTTATTTAACTTCTATGCAGAGTACATCATGAGAAACGCTGGGCTGGAAGAAGCACAAGCTGGAATCAAGATTGCCGGGAGAAATATCAATAACTTCAGATATGCAGATGACACCACCCTTATGGAAGAAAGTGAAGAGGACTTAAAAAGCCTCTTGATGAAAGTGAAAGAGGAGAGTGAAAAAGTTGGCTTAAAGCTCAACATTCAGAAAACAAAGATCATGGCATCCAGTCCCATCACTTCATGGGAAACAGATGGGCAAACAGTGGAAACAGTGTCAGACTTTATTTTTTGGGCTCCCAAATCACTGCAGATGGTGATCGCAGCCATGAAATTAAAAGACGCTTACTCCTTGGAAGGAAAGTTATGACCAACCTAGATAGCATATTCAAAAGCAGAGACATTACTTTGCCAGCAAAGGTCCGTCTTGTCAAGGCTATGGTTTTTCCAGTAGTCATGTATGATGTGAGTTGAACCATAAAGAAGGCTGAGCAGTGAAGAATTGATGCTTTTGAACTGTGGTGTTGGAGAAGACTCTTGAGAGTCCCTTGGACTACAAGGAGATCCAACCAGTCCATTCTAAAGGAGATCAGTCCTGGGTGTTCTTTGGAAGGAATGATGCTAAAGCTGAAACTCCAGTACTTTGGCCACCTCATGCGAAGAGCTGACTCATTGGAAAAGACTCTGATGCTGGGAGGGATTGAGGGCAGGAGGAGAAGGGGACAATAGAGGATGAGATGGCTGGATGGCATCACCAACTCGACGGACATGAGTTTGAGTGAACTCTGGGAGTTGGTAATGGACAGGGAGGCCTGGCGTGCTGCGATTCATGGGGTCACAAAGAGTCGGACACGACTGAGCGACTGAACTGAACTGAACTGTACTTTCAGTTCTAACTTAAAGGCAAAAATCATCATCTGCCCATGGATGTATGCCAAGATTTTTTCACAAAGCTATGTTTTATCTCCTAGTTTATAAGCACAAGTCTGCACAGAGCCTTTATGTGTTTATACCTGGTACACTGTAACTTAACACAGATTGTGCACCATTGCACAATGGGGCAAAGGACACTATAATTACAGCATAATCACAGTAAAACTCTGAACCTTCTTATCGGTAAGGATCTTTGTATCAGTGAGCAAAGCCTAGTGAAAGTGTGCCAAAGTGGTTTCAGATATGCATACTGTTGTTTATGAGATCTGTACTGAGCTTTATCTTTAAACACATACACAAAATGTAGACAGTGACAGTTGACATAAACATGCACTGGCCTACAGTTTCCTTAGACCCATATTTATCTATGAGTTCCTCTGGAAAAATGGTTATGGGGAATGCCTTTTTTACTGTGGTAAAATGCACGTGAAAGTTAAAGTCGCTCAGTCGTGTCTGGCTCTTTGCAACCCCGTGGACTATACAGTGTGTGGAATTCTCCAGGCTAGAACACTGGGGTGGGAAAACACACATAAAATTTGCCATTTATACAATTCTCAAGAATTCAAGTCGGTGGCATTAAGTACGTTCATACTGTTGTTCACTCATACTGTTGTGCCATTCTCCATCTCCAGAACACTCTCCCCTCCCAGAGCCTCCACATCCATTAAACACTAACGCCCATTCCTCTGGTCCCCTGAGCCCTGACAACGACATCTCTGTGAACTTGATTCTTGTACATACCTCATACAAGTGAAATTATACAGACTTTGTCCTTTTGTGTCTGGTTTATTTCACTGAATAAAACGTCTTCAAGGTTCATCCATGACGTAATGTATCGGAATTTCCTTCCTGTTTATAGCTGAATATCATGAATAAGGCCACAATGAACACTGGCATAGAAATATTTGAGTGCCAGCTTTCAATTCTTTTGGGTATATACCTAGAAGTGGAGTAGCTTTATTATATGGGTAATTTTATGTTTAATTTTTTAAAGGAATTGTCACCCTCTATAGAGGCTGCACTACCTTACATTCCCATCAGTAATACAGAGGGTTTCAATTTTTCCACATCCGGATGATTGTTTTTTGAGAATAAATATCTCGTCTTATTTCTTTTCATTTCTCTTCTACCTGTCACTTGCTTTTATTACTAAAACCAAAATCACAGAATTTATGACGCAAGATTTAGTCGGATTAGAGCCCTAAATCCAAGAATGGAAAGGGAGAGACAGAGAAAGTTAAAAGTTATGCCTTTTTTAATTGTGGTAAAATGCACATAAAAGGCAAAAGCAAGCTCTGAAAATAGCAAACTAAAGGTAAGTATGTACAAATGAAGAAGGGACGGTGGATTTTGTCTTTCAGAAGGAAGCAGAATTAAAGATAATTAGATAATGTGTACCTAAATTTTTCATCAGTATGGCATACTGATGGAAAGGTAATCAATAACCTAGGATTATTACTTCTGACATTTTCTTCAGACTGCTGCAAAAGGTGAGTGATGATAATTTATTCTAAAATATTTTACACATTTGTTTATATAAAATAATGTTTAAAAAACTGAAATTAAGTAAAATTATTCAATATTTTAAACAGGCTAGAATCATCATTTTAGAAATAGGATGAATCATCTTAAAATAAAATGATAAGAGTCTTCAAGCAAAGAAGAATTAAACAGCCTCTTGATGAAAGTGAAAGAGGAGAGTGAAAAATTTGGCTTAACACTCAACATTCAGAAAACTAAGATCATGGCATCCAGTCTCATTACTTCATGGCAAATTGATAGGGAAACAATGGAAACAGTGACAAACTTTATTATCTTGGGTTCCAAAATCACTGCAGATGGTGACTGCAGCCAGGGAATTAAAAGACACTTGCTCCTTGGGAGAAAAGCTACGATCAACCTAGACAGCATATTAAAACATAGAGATATTACTTTGCCAACAAAGGTCCATCTAGTCAAAGCTCTGGTTTTTCCAGTAGTCACGTATGGATGTGAGAGCTGGACCGTGAAGAAAGCTGAGCGCCGAAAATGATGCTTTTGAACTGTGGTGTTGGAGAAGACTCTTGAGAGTCCCTTGGACTGCAAGGAGATCCAACCAGTCAATCCTAAAGGAAATCAGTCCTAAATATGCATTGGAAGGACTGATGCTGAAACTGAAACTCCAATACTTTGGCCACCTGATGTAAAGAACTCACTAGAAAAGACCCTGATGCTGGAAAAGATTGAAGGTGGGAGCAGAAGGAGACGACAAAGGATGAGATGATTGGATGGCATCACCAACTCAATGGATATGAGTCTGAGAAAGCTCCAGGAGTTGGTGGTGGACAGGGAAGCCTGGAGTACTGCAGTCCATGGGGTTGCAAAGAGTCAGATATGACTGAGCGACTGAACTGAAAGCAACTTTAATTAACATACACAAATATATAGTATCTCAAGTTTATATACTATTTTATAATACTTTATAAAATATTCATGTAGACATTAAAATTCTAATGTTTCTAAACTTGTCTATACCATAATATTATAAAAGGAAATGTTTAACATATATATTTACTACTTTCATATGAAAATATATTCTCCTGAAGCATAAGTTTCACCTTACAAAACACAGTAATATAAATTTAAGGAAACAAAATGGCATTTCCTGACCAACCCAAACTTCTTATTAAAGAGAAAGATAATTTAGTCAAATTTTGTCAAAATTAATTCAAAAAAGAATTTCAAAGTTACTATATGGATATGACAGAAAACTGTGACCCTCTTTCAGAGTTATTTAAAAAATTAGTCACATAGGATTTTGATTAGTTTAGCTACAACATGCACGTTGAGACTATTTCCAAGTAGACGGTAACGCTGTTTGACAGTTGTCATCTCAGGAAATCCTAGAAAAGAGAGATAATGATTTACAATACAATCATTTGAAATATTAACTTTCAGAGACAAAAGGATATATTCTTTAGTGGATATATCAAACTACAGGGACCAAAGGCATAGTGGTCCCTGGTTGGGGAAACTGTTAATAAGATCCAGCATGCCATCTGGTGTGGTAAAAAAAATATTAAAAAAAAGCAAAGTATTCTATGTTTAATATTTATCTTAGTACTTATTAATAACATTATGTATTAACAATATTATGTGTATTGTATACAACTATAAAATATAGTGCAACTCAAACTTCAAGCATTATCAGTAAAAATCAGCTGATCCAAGGTTTATTCATGTTATAACATGTGTACCAATAGTTCATTCCTCTCCATGTCTGAATAATATTCTATCATATGGATATACCATATTTATTTTATCCATCCATTCATTGACAGGTATTTGGATTTTTCCCTACTTTTTTATTATTATAAACATTGCTGTTATGGACATGGACATATGTATGCACGTGCAAGTTTTTTTTCAATTTTCTTAGATATATACCTAGGGGTGAGACTGCGGCAAAGTCAAAGTGAAAGTCGCTCAGTCGTGTCTGACCGACTCTTTGCGACCCCATGGATTATACAGTCCGTGGAATTCTGCAGGCCAGAATACTGGAGTGGGTAGCCCTTCCCTTGTCCAGGGGTCTTCCTAACCCAGGTCTCCCGCATTGCAGGCGGATTCTTTACCAGCTAAGCCACAAGGGAAACTGCAGGGTCAAACCGTAACTCTATGTCTAACATCCAAGGAACTGCCAGGATGCTTTCTAAGGCAGTTGTACCACTTTATATTCCCACCAGCACTGTACAGGGATCTGATTTCTCCACAACTTGTCAACACTGTTATTATTTGTCTTTTTGTGAAGTGGTATCGTACTGTGGTTTTGATTTACGTTTCCCTAATATCTAATGATGTTGAACATCTTTTCATGGGCTTATTGACCATGTATCTATTTTCTTTGGAGAACTGTCTATTGAAATCTTTTGCCCACTTTTAAACTGGATTATTTTTCTTTTTATTGTTGAGTCATGAGACCTCTTTCTAGCAATATATTCTGGATACAAGTCCTTTATATTCTGCTTATACAAACTGAAATTCTCATACTGAAGTTCTTTTTGCTACATCCTTTTTCAAAGTGAAATCTTCTGCAGATACTATATTTGCTGGAACAAAACCTTGCACATACCACCATCAGAGACTGTCCAAGCATGAGAGTGGACACTAGAATCTTAGTTACAATCCCAGAACTTCACATTCAGAACCCTTTGACATAGCAATTAAAAAAAGCAATCAGTTAATAAAGGAAGTAATTAAAGAGCATTACAAAAGCAAAAATTGGGCTTTCCCGGTGGCTCAGTGGTAAAGAATCCACCTGCCAATGCAGGAGACAAGCGTTTAACCCCTGATCCGGGAAGATTCCACATGCTGCGTGTGCAACTATTGAGCCTGTGCTCTAGAGCCCAGGAGCTGCGGCTACTGAAGCCCTCACACCCTAGAGCTGGTGCTCCCCAACAAGAGAAGCCACCGCAATGAGAAGCCTGCGCACTGCAACTAGAGAGTAGCCCCTGCTTGTCGCAACTAAAGACAAGCCAGTACAGCAACAAAGACCCAGCTCAGCCAAAAATAAATACATAAATTTATTTTTTAAAAACTTCAAAACTTGATAAAGTTGCTTCATCAACACTAGACATTACACTACCTACAATAAAATACGAGTGATTACCATAATAAAACTATAGTTGCAGTGGTGCCCAGTCATATAATTCCTATCATAAAGATAATGTCTCAGTCAAGAACATTTGTCATCTCAGAAGTTATTTACTTCAAAGTAGCCAGAGGTAGAAATATACCTACAAACAAACTTTAAGACTATCCCAGGGATGGTCCTTTGTGATATCAAGATTGTATCAATGAGGAAGACACATCTGAAAACAAGCAAGATTTGTAAACAGAGGGAAAACATGTATATCTACAGCTGATTCATAATGATGTATGGCAAAAGCCATCACAGTATTGTAAAGTAATCATCCTCTAATTAAAATAAATATTTTAAAAAATTCTATATATATAATGCATACATATATACACATGCAATGTATACATGTATGTATTTCATATATAGGAACTAAAATCTAAATTTGTTTATGGAAAAAAGTACATAATTTTTTATTTTATTTTTTTTATAATTTTTTTTAATTTTAAAACTTTACATAATTGTATTAGTTTTGCCAAATATCAAAATGAATCCACCACAGGTATACATGTGTTCCCCATCCTGAACCCTCCTCCCTCCTCCCTCCCCATACCATCATCCCTCTGGGTCGTCCCAGTGCACTAGCCCCAAGCATCCAGTATCGTGCATCAAACCTGGACTGGCAACTCGTTTCTTACATGATATTTTACATGTTTCAATGTCATTCTCCCAAATCTTCCCACCCTCTCCCTCTCCCACAGAGTCCATAAGACTGTTCTATACATCAGTGTCTCTTTTGCTGTCTTGTACATGGGGTTATTGTTACCATCTTTCTAAATTCCATATATATGCATGAGTATACTGTATTGGTGTTTTTCCTTCTGGCTTACTTCACTCTGTATAATAGGCTCCAGTTTCATCCACCTCATTAGAACTGATTCAAATGTATTCTTTTTAATGGCTGAGTAATACTCCATTGTGTATATGTACCACTGCTTTCTTATCCACTCATCTGCTGATGGACATCTAGGTTGCTTCCATGTCCTGGCTATTATAAACAGTGCTGCAATGAACATTGGTGTACACATGTCTCTTTCCCTTCTGGTTTCCTCAGCAGTGGGATTGCTGGATCATAAGGCAGTTCTATTTCCAGTTTTTTAAGGAATCTCCACACTGTTCTCCATAGTGGCTGTACTAGTTTGCATTCCCCCAACAGTGTAAGAGGGTTCCCTTTTCTCCACACCCTCTCCAGCATTTATTGCTTGTAGACTTTTGGATCGCAGCCATTCTGACTGGTGTGAAATGGTACCTCATGGTGGTTTTGATTTGCATTTCTCTGATAATGAGTGATGTTGAGCATCTTTTCATGTGTTTGTTAGCCCTCTGTATGTCTTCTTTGGAGAAATGTCTATTTAGTTCTTTGGCCCATTTTTTGATTGGGTCATTTATTTTTCTGGAGTTGAGCTATAGGAGTTGCCTGTATATTTTTGAGATTAGTTGCTTGTCAGTTGCTTCATTTGTTATTATTTTCTCCCATTCTGAACGCTGTCTTTTCACCTTGCTAATAGTTTCCTTTGATGTGCAGAAGCTTTTAAGGTTAATTAGGTCCCATTTGTTTATTTTTGCTTTTATTTCCAATATTCTGGGAGGTGGGTCATAGAGGATCCTGCTGTGATGTATGTCAGAGAGTGTTTTGCCTATGTTCTCCTCTAGGAATTTTATAGTTTCTGGTCTTGCGTTTAGACCTTTAATGCATTTTGAGTTTTTTAAAGCTAAAAGGTGACTTTTAAAAAACTTAGGTACATTAAAAATAATAATCCTCTCCAAAACAAAGAAACCTAGAATTAAGAAGGTCAAGATAGCAGCAATTATTCAGTAAGTGAAGGTTAGTGTCTGTCTCCTCCAAAGCCTGCTATCTCATAAATGCAGGCCACTGGCCACAAAGAGAAATAGGACAACACGTGCAGGAGGATCAACGCAAAGCCATCACTACCGTGGACAAGCAGCTCCCAGAACGCCTGTTCTGGACCCAGGATTAATGATGTCAGAGGCCCACGTGAAGGACAGGCCCACTCGGTGGTGACTATAGGGGCTTAACTGACTGCACACATCTATCACATTTTAAAAGAAGGTTAAGCAATTTGCCAGTGCAGGGGACATGGGTTCGGCTCCTGGTCTGGGAAGATTCCACATGCAACTGAGCACATGCGCCACAACTACTGAAGCCTGAGCATCCTAGAGCCCAAGCTCCCAACAAGAGAAGAAGTCACCACAACGAGAAGCCTGCCCACCGCAACACCGCAACTAGAGCACAGCCCCTGCTCACTACAACCAAAGAAAGTCTGTGTAGCACCGAAGACCCAGGGCAGCCATAAATAAATCAGGTTTTCTCGCACATATTATATATTTTCACAGAACTTTGAAAAATCCTATTTTACCCTATTTATACCTTTAAATACTGAGAAAAAGTGTTTATGAAATAAAGGCTATAACATCTATCATTTAAAATATAAAAGCACAAATTTTGTATTAGGTATCAGATAGTTTGCAAACATGTTACATATGTTAATTCACTTACCTGTTACAACAACCCTATGAAGTTGGTACTGCAATCACCCCCATTTTACAGACACATAAACTAAGGCAGAAAGTGGCTTAGGTAGAGCTAAAATTCATGGTCTGTCTGTCTCTGGGGTCTGTGCTAAATTTCCTTACTACCAAAGTGACTACTACTACTTGAAAAAATAAACACTGAACTAAAACTTAGAACTTAGTTGCTATTAGACAGTAAATCTCTTTTCTCTCTATAGTACTATGGAAAGTACCTTTGATGACTCATCCTAAAAATGAAAGATAAAAAAGTAACCAGGACAGTAGACTGGGAAATAAATTTCTGAGTGCAATTCTCACTTCTTTGTTTGATGATGTTCTCATTCACTTTGTGACATAAACTAAGACAAGGGAAGTCTATGTTTTCTTAAATAACATTCCCTGGGATAGTTCAAACTGAATGAGATCACCAAGAAAAAGGCACAGAGGACAAAACAAACCCGGTTGCTGTGACTCTGCTTGGGGAATCAATTACCAAGAGGGTAGTCAAATTCTATTGGAGTTTGTTCTCCATGCAAAAAAAAGATGCATTCCAAACATCAAGTGTAAATCCATTATTTAAATTTTAAAACATGATCTATTTAACCCATGATGTTCTTTAAGAATACTACTGTAATAATATTACAACAAGATTAGATTTAGCAAAGCCTGGCTTTTCTGTAGTCAAGCTCCCAGTAAGTTATCAAAAACACATTTCCTCCTTGTGAGGAAATGTGAGGGAGATTTGTCTCTTCCTTCCCATGAGCTAGGTGCGAGGGACACCCCTCACCTCCCTCTGCTTAGGAAACCAATGGCATCCACAGAGTGAGAGCCCCTGTGCCAAGGAAGCAGGGTCAGGGAGAGGCAGTAGCTCTAAGAGGCAAAGGCACTGCATCCAGTCTCCTAATACAACAATCCCTGGCCTTCCTCAATGACAAAAGGCATCAGGGCTTCGTCTTTCTCACTCTGGAACCCTATGTTCATTTTTGTTCTTGAGATTCCATCTTCAGATTCTCTAATTTGGTGTCAATTCTGGGATTTGTGCTCTCAAGTCACCCTTAATTTCCATTAGGAAAGCTCCTCCCTAGAGCACCTCTCCACTTTCTCTTTTTTCCACTTAAACCTTGTAGGGAAGGAAAAAGGTGTCTAATTGATAAGAACGTACCTCCTAGGAGAAAAATACAAATAACATACCTCCCACTACACACACGCAAAAATAAATTCCTTAATTGTCTTTTATTTTTTTTAAAAAAGACAATTCTAGGCATTCTTTCACAACAGTTAGTGTCGGGTTATATGAACAGGACTCCTAGAAGCAAAAAATAAATTTTAGAAAGATGCTATTAACAACCATCTGAAAGATGCTATTAACAACCATCTGTGGAGACAGTTGAGGAATTGCTGATTTGGCCTTTCTGTTCCTGCAAAGCACCTGGAAACATTACTGGAGTAAAAGGAGGAGAATTGAGTCTGAAGGGAATGGCAGGTTGTGAACAAAAGCAGAAACAGGAGAGAAGATGTCAAAATGGCATAAACAGGAGAGGAAGTGTTCTCCACCTCTGTCTGGGCAAGGGTTTATTCGTAACTCACACAGGAGTCCCTAATGAGTTCGGAGACCATTAATAAATGAAAGCTGGGGTCCGCGTGTATCCCACATACCAAACTCTGGAGGAAATCCAAGGAGATTTGCTATTTCTTTAGGAGTGAAAAATCGAAGTTGAAGCATTGACAATCTCATTATCTTTTCTTCTTGTGACAAACTGGTAAGGGATTTGTAGATATTCTCAATCTGTAGGAAAACATCCATGATAACTAACAAGTAATAAATAATTAATAGAATGCAATTAATTTGTTAAGATAATATCATCTGCTGTGAGGCAGTTTAAAAATGATGAACATATAGTCCACCACAACACACAGAAGCCCAGGGTAAAAGTCTGTGCAATGAACTGTATAATTGGCTCTTCAAGGGTAAGATAAACTCTGAAAACAAACAAAAGCTTGATGTTGAACAGATCAGGATACTTTCAGTGTGTCTGTCATTTTTGGTCTCTCAAAAATTCACTCATAAGAATATAAATAATAAATAAATAACTATAAGAGAAAAATAGTGAAAGGAACTTGGTCAACCAGTAAGTCAGTTTTACAATGCAAACAGTCATTTGAATGTTTAGGTTTATGACTAATTTTATCAAATTAAGACATTTTCTTAAAGTGATTAAATATATTTAATAAATATGATTTCTCAAATTCTGACATTTGTTTGCCTCTGATACAGTTTTTACCATGGGTAAATTTTATTAACAGTTAAAGAGTTTAAATCAGCATAAAAGAAAATAATGTGATTTCACTGCAGAACTATTCAGACGTATATAAAACTTACAATACATCAAGCTTGTATTCAACCATGACACCTCAAAGAATTTGCAATTGAAGTATTAATAAACAGCCTTGCTAAAATAGATTTATTTTTCCCTAAAAGGCATTTTTATAATATGTGCTCCAAAAGAAGGATTTAATATTTGTGTGTAATCTTAGAGAACATTAACTACTGTACTTTGCATTTCAAATTATCCTCAATGGAGTATAAAAAGAGGGGCAAAAGGTAAGGGAAAAAAGTAAAAATATAAAACACTTCTTGTACATATATCCATACCTAGCAACAAGAAAAAGACTTATTCTATAGTAAATAATTATTATACACATATTCATTCCAATTGAATATGTAAAATTCTTTTAACATTCTCAAATTTTAAGTAGTAAATAAAATTTTATTTTAAAATATTTTCAAAATATTTAAGTCCTGAAACCACGCACAGTACCTGCACATCCTCTGTTGTCTGTAACACAGATCCTGTCCCTTCTATGTAGCGTCCATAACTGAAGAATTAACACAAATATTTTGTAACATCTGCTTGTTAATGATAGATTTCTTAAATATTTCTTGAATGAATCAATTTTACATAGCTACATCTTTCTGAAATATTCTGAATAATATCACATAAATATGCTTTGTAATTAAAAAAATTAGGTGAAAGACTTAAGATCATATTTAAACTTCTCAGACACTAAACTTGACAAAGTTTTTTGTTGTGTAAGTAATATTTGCATTATGCATTATTGTCATTTTTATAAAATGTCAGTTTTTAAATGTTCATCACATTTAAATGCACAGGAAGTATGCATTAGTTACAACTTTTATATCCAAATACTATTCAGTACTAGCATCCCTGACACATTAGACCAAATGTTATGAAGGTGAAAATGAATAGCAGCTATTTTTCTTCAGATGCCTGAACCATCATTTCTTCTCATGAACCCAAAATCCTATTCTCTCCAGCCCAGGACAGACTCAGGCTCATCAAACATGTATCTACCTCCTACTGTAACACCGTATGTTTTAACTATTTATCCTGCAACAGTCAGACTATTGTTTTAAAAAACTATATTAAAAATATAAAACACTACAGAGAAAAGCTGTTTCCTTATATATCATGTGTGTGTCTGCTTATATTATCTACACTAAAATAGATTTTCACATTAAAGCTTCTTTTATACCATTTTTATAATTACAAAAGAATTTCAAGGTTTTTTTTTTTTTTTTTTAGTTACAAAAGTGATAAGTCCTGTTTTATGAGAGTCCCAAAGAGAACCTATCAGACTTGGAAACAGACAACAGCTGACTGAAGTCTTTTAAGGTGATGGAAGAAGCAATAAACCTATTCCCCTAGAAGTACAAGGGCAGAGTATGAGAAAATCAGGATAAGCCTCATATGATTATCTCAGGGGCAGAGTGTCAAGACAACTAGCTAGCAAGTAAAGAGAGAAGGTTTGAATGTTTAAATCATAAAACTACCTATCAAATGAGTTTGAGTGGTATTAACAAAGAAGAGGCAGGGATCTTTTATAAATTCTTCTCCAAAGATCTTATTTCCCCTTCTTTCTAGGTTTAAAAAGAAACCTGAAAAACACATTTATTAACACTTGGGAAATAAGCCAAAGGCTATATCCCCTAAATGTCCAGTAAAATAAATTATGATATACCTATACCATGAGTATAGCAAAATTCTTAGGCAATAATACCCAAATTACATTGTACAGTCAAAAAAATGGGTGCATAATAATGATTATAATATGCTACAATTTACTTAAAGAAGGGGGTAAAAATATACATGTATATTTAGATACCCTGTACACAACACCTCTGGAAGATCAGACAGTAGGGATGGAAACTGGATGAACAAGAGGCAGAGAGGAAAGGAGTCTTACAATCTCAGTTCCTTTTGAAATTTGAACCATGAGAATATAACTACTTACCCAAAAACTAAAGAAAATTTAAAGTGCTCTAATGTGCTCCAGATTATTCAATCTTATTTCTTGATATTAAAGTTTAATTTCTTCTTGTACACTGATTATGAAAGTGGACAGAAATTTTTGAGGTACCACAAAAAGAAAGGTGGTAAAAAATTTGCAATTTGCCATCTACAGAGACCATGTTTTCAACATGGGTATGTTTCCACCGTGGGTAATTAAGCTCCTTCGAAGGTCGCCAAACAATGGCCTGGCCTTTCATGAGCACTTTCGTGGGCTGTGCACATGATGTTCTGCCAGAAGCAATTTTTACTTGTGCATTCTACTGGAACAGGAAGGCAGGCAATTAAGGGAGAAAAAAAAAAAACAAACAAACACATTCTAGCAGAAACATTCTATAAAATGCTCCTTGTTTCCAGAAGAAATAAAAGAGACAATAGCTATGAAAACTTGGTTACTTTGGGTATGTCGTAAGTAGAGGGTATGTCGTGAGTAGAGACTCTTTAAAACTTACCCTTTTGTAAAGCACATGGATCTTCTGGAAGTGGGTTTAACAATGTCTAACAAAAGAGCGTATCGCAGTAATGACTTTGGTGGTAAAAAGAATGAATGCTTGTCAATGTCATCTTCAAGAAAATCTTTTAGCATTCGCACAGAGAGATCGCTGTCCTGTTGATGTTTCCTGTCAATTTCTCCTGCAGTTTCAAGCTTAAAAAGAATGGCCTCTTTTCCAGAACACTGTGTGCTGCTATCAAAGCAAATCTTTGGTCCAGTTTTCTTTTCTTCAGTTTTCTTTTCTGCATTTATTGCATATTTAGGGGGATGTTCAGATTCAGTTTTGGGGAACTCCATCAGTACCTGGCATTAAATAAAAATATATAAATTGTCAAAAGCTTTCTTAAAAATAAAAAATGAGTTAATAATATCCAGTCAACATTATGCAAAAAAATTCTTTGGCTTTCACTGAGCTGTCATTAAAAAGATAGACATTGAGGTTTACTAGTAATTTATATAAGCTACTACAAGTTTTTCATCATATAATGATAGGCCATCAGTCTGTAGATAATTTATTTCATGAAATTACTGCTTTCTCTAGTAATAAAACCATTCAACAAAATAACAGGAAGTAGGATGAATATACCGACAATATCATATTTGGAAAAGAAGTTGAGAAAGCAACAGGAACATTTCCAGAAATGTGTTTTGAATCAAAGCTTACCATTCCCCTTCGTTAAAATAAGCACTCTTTGCCCTGAAAGGTTATTTCTATTCCTGAGCCCCATAGGAAAAACTTGTTCCTACAAAACAGGTAACCTTGTATAAAGTCCTATTTTGAGAAGGATAAAATAGTTCCAGGAATTTTTAATGATGAAATCTTCGTTAATATACTTTATACATTGTTTTTGGAACTATCCACATTGAAAGGGAGACACATTGCAATTGTATAATATAATACAGGCGTGTCTTCCATTGGCAGGCAGGTTCTTTACCACTCGTGCCACCTGGGAAGCCCCATAATACAATACCCATGTGTGTAGTCACTCAGTACTGTCCAACTCTTTGTGACCCTTTGGACTGTAGTCCACTGGGCTTCTCTGTCCATGGAATTTTTCAGGCAAGAATACTAAAGTGGGTTGCCATTTCCTATTCCAGGGGATTTTCCTGACCCAGGGATCAAACCCATGTCTTCTGTGTCTCCTGCATTGCAGGCAGATTCTTTACCCACTGAGCCATCAGGGAAGCATAAAACTGGTATTGTGTTACAGGGGGATTCAAACGATACTACTGAACCCCTGTTAGTAGGACATGACTTTTAAGTTCTTACCTGTGATGATTACAGAGAGCTTCACTGAACCACTGAAACTCTGTTATCCACATCAATTTTCAGCAGAAGCATATAAAATTGCTAGCATAATGAGAGAGTCTATCCATAGCAATCGTGCATTTCATCCTAGCTTGTACTAATCATTACCATATTTTAATCAGTTAAAGCTAAACAGCGTAGATTTCAAAGAAAATGCAACCGACATGTGAATTTTTATCAACAGTGGTCAATGGCTTCTACTGAGGGAGAAAAATAATGGATGCAAAAGAATCAGTGGTCGGAAGAGAAATTATTGGGGGGTTCATTTCCCCCCCAATAATTTCTCTTCTGACCATTAATAACAGCAGTAATGGTAATTTTTTACTTTCAACTTATTTTTTGTAATGATGAAAGAAATGCTTCTGGTTTTGTTTCAAGCAATTAAAGTGGTCATATTAGGAATGGGAGGGCTTCCCTGGTGGCTCTGTGATAAAGAATCCCCCTGCAAATGCAGGAGACACAAGAGATGCAGGTTCAATTCCTGGGTTGGGAAGATCTCTTAAAAAAGGAAATGGCAACCTACTCCAGTGTTCCTGCCTGAGAAATCCCACGGACAGAGGATTCTGGCAGGCTACAGTCCAAGGAGTTGCAAAGAGTCAGACATGACATAGCAACTAAACAACATAAAGAGGGGCAAAAGGCTTAGAAGAGAGACTGAATGCATGCTCTTTACTACAGGCGTGAGAGGACACATGAACCCCCACCGGTACTGTTGGAAAATAAACAAGCAGCCTGAGACCTACTTACAACAGATGAATGATGATGATGAGAACAACAATAATAATAATACCTGACCAGGGGCCTGAAAAGGGAATGGCTCTGGCTGAAGCTTTGCAATAAGGAAGTACCGTAATCTTGAATTTGGAATGCCAAGCTGAAAGTGAAGCAGAACAGGTAGTTGCTATGGGAAATTAAAGTGATCTATACTAACTGTTAGCATCTAGTGGAAAAAAAAAAAACCTCATACACTGTACATTAGTTTACATCAGGTCTACATTAGTTTCTGCCAGACAAAATTCCATTATCAATTTGCGCAAGACTTCCCTGCAGCAAATTCTTGAACCTTTTAAACTGTCACTTTGTACCTTTATTTGAACGAAATAAAGATGGAATCAGATGAATCATATGTCTACGAGTCACTTTCACTTTATATTTCCCAGGTAAGAAGATACATAGATTTTCTTACATTCATTATTGATAGTACAGTAATCATAAAAAAATAAAATTCACATATAGCTATAAAATTCAGATATAGAAGGAACCATGTCTGAACTAATTTTAAGATTTGCCTATAATATTATTCAAAATGGATCCATTTTTTTATTGAATCAAGTTCCCTTTCTGAAAATTTATTTAAGTTTATAATTGTGGTACTTACAGAGGTTGGAGACAGTAGAAATTCTTGATACTGAAAACCACAATTTTCTATTGTTTGTATTAACAGATCTCTGAAAAGACAAAGGGTAAGAAAAAAGGCTTTCAGTCTATAGTTCAAAATGTAGTTCTTATATAAAATATTACACATAAAACTTCATTTTATGTGAAAACTATACCTCCATTCAACTTGTTTAGAAAGAGAAAAATCCTGGGTCTTAAGCCTAATATTTGAGAAATTACATTTCTCAAAAAAAGAGATAATCTGTATTATAAATAAAAAATTGCTAATCCACTGATGGTAAATTCGTTATTGGAATGGAGCTTTGTCGCCCATCAGACAGGGCAACACTGTCACAGACAGCAGGTGAATCGAGGACTCAGTCGGCTGCATTCTCTCCCGTGGGGCAGCCACCTGAAAGGGCCCTGACACAGGGCTTGCTTCTTCAGTCCAACAGGACAGAAAATGCCTATGAGAGGACCAATTCTTACTGAAAACATTTCTAATTCTAACGAAATGGACACCACTTAAGCAGCTAAAACTGAGAAATACAATTCGTATTACTCATTCTGGAAAAATTCAAACATATCGAAACGCGAGAGAATCAGCTGACCCTAACCTTGTGATACTTCACATTACTATTGGAAAACTACATTAATGATAAACTACATAACATATCTTAAATGTCGGAATGTACACCTTTATTTTTCAGACCTTTATTTCACAACAGCTCTTATTATATAAAACACCTACTCTAAGATGAACACAAGAGAAATACATTTCTTACCTTGTAGAAGACATTTCAAAACCTTTAACGTTTTCTAAAAGAATATACTTCGGTAATTTTTGTAATCTAAAACAAAAACAAACAAACAAAAAAACCAAACAGAATTCCAAACATCTCAATACTAAGAAGTAAGAAGCAAAGAAAATCCTTACTTGTGAGAAATACGAGGTAACTGTTCAAACTGATTTTAGAAAAGAATTTTACAAAGGATGGAGATGACATATTTTAACCCTTTCCCCCATAAACATAGCACACTTGATAAGGTTAATATTTGAAATATTAATTTCCACTGAAGTTTAAGTGAAAACACAGAACTGCACAGAGCTTTGAACTGCACAGAATGGCAGTTCAAAGGGCTGACGTTTACGTGGAATACAGCTTTTAGGGTTAGCAGTGCGATTTTCCAGGCCATGGGCAACAGCATTCACTAACATTAGCATCATCTGCACTAATCCTGTGAGCAGAGGCAATACAATTCAGCTATTAGGCTGTAACACCCTGTCACTCACTTTAGCAGCACTGTAGAATCAACAAACATTTTCAGTCACTCTATCAGTCATGGCAGAAAATAAATGGCATGTATAGTATCTGTAGAAGCTGCTAATTTCTATAAAATGATAAACATCACATTCTTCCAGATGCAAAGTTTTACACCTATGGTAAGCTTGTACAGGAACCTAAGTTTTTACCTTGGGAGAATGTCTAGAATATATAAGAAGCTATTTGTCCTTGGATCAGTCACATCACCTTGCAGGCCAATTCTGAAAGGGATAAGAAAATAAGTTCAAGAATTGTACATAAAGATATCAAGTCACTTTTAAAAAGGCAAGACAGAGAACTACAATTAGTTGGTCCTCACAAAAAATATGATCATCTCTGTTGCTATAAAGAACAAAACATATTTATTCATTTAATTAAAACAAAAAAAGCTTTGTCTGTCTAGTAAATGTAGTACTTATAAAAAAATAATATGCCCAAATGACTTACATGAAGCAAAGAAGAATAAGAAGTTAATGAAGAATTAAAAATAATTATCCTCTTAAAATCAACTTGTTTAGGAAACACACACACACACACACACAAAATTGGCTGGTGACACCTTTCGCTCTGCCCCAAGGGAGACAAAAGAAGTTCAGAGGGATGAGCTGGTTGGGCAGGGTGGCAACATAAGAGTTGATGGCACTGAAAACTAATCACATCCAAGTAGACCAAGATAGTAGGTAAGATCAGGACGATCTTGTTCAATGTACACGGGAGACAATAAAGGTGAGGGCTTGAATCTACACAAAGGTGTTGCAACTTGGTTAGACTAACTAGGTCAAAACAGGTCATGTGAAAATGTGGTATCTGGTTCAGCAATTAGATCTTTTTTGTTTTTTTTAAGAAATTAAATCTTATAAGTAACATTCAATATGATCAAGAACCAAGCAGAAAGGAAGACTAGGTTGGGCATAAATTATAATAACGGGATTAGGATTTAAGACCTTGTCATCTATTAACTTCAAAGTCTTAAATTACTTGACATTACTTATCAGCTCCTCATGCCTGACAGCAGGACCAAAATCATCAGTGGATCTGAGGTTCAAATGGGAGAGGAGAGTGGACTTGAACAGATTCCTCAGAAACCTTGGTTTCTTCTCATTGAGTCCCTTTCCCCTCAGAGTTCCAAATGATGATTGTGTTGCAGAATCAGACTCTGCGGCCATTAGCAGCTGGATCTGGGCTGATATAGAGCGAGAATGGTATCATAGGGAAGATGTCCCATTGCAGGGACATCTGAGGCATCACAGTGCTGGGGCTGCACTCTGCTCTGAGCCTCCCACTCATGGCAGTCAAAAAGGCCACACCCTTGCGTAGCTCAAATGGAGCTACGCATCTCATCCTAGCTCAGGATGGAGATGACATATTATAACCCTTTCCCCCATAAACATGGCACACTTGATAAGGTTAATATTTGAAATATTAATTTCCACTGAAGTTTAAGTGAAAACACAGGACTGCACAGAGCTTTGAACTGCACAGAATGGCAGTTCAAAGGGCTGACGTTTACATGGAATACAGCTTTTAGGGTTAGCAGTGCGATTTTCCAGGCCATGGGCAACAGCATTCACTAACATTAGCATCATCTGCACTAATCCTGTGAGCAGAGGCAATACAATTCAGCTGTTCACCTATAAAAAGACAGTATACTACTGCACATACCATAAGCTTGTTGAATTAAATGGCAAAATCTAGTAAGACATTTGGTTGGTTGTCATTACCATTATTACTTAATTAAAAATACTATTGTTAAAAATGTCTAAATGAAGATAGACTAATCAAGATTTTATCTAAAATATAATTCCCTGAAATATAGTCAAATAAATACCTTATAACAAGAAACTGAATTGGAACATAGCTTTAAAAAAGCTATTTCATTAATTGTATGTATTATTAAATGTACGTATCAATTTTGAGAAATGCAAAATTCACAGATGCATTCTTGCCTACCTTTAAAATTTTACAATTAAGTAATTTAGGACTTGAATATTTATTATGAAAATTGACTTTGATTAATCAGTTAGGAAGATATTCCTGAATGCCGATTAATTTAAGTAATTCAGAGTAATTTGGGTCAGAAATAAATATTTTATCTTCAGTAGGTATTAAAGAGGTACCACATAGTCTCGCCATGCCTACAATGACTATGACCAAATCACTGTGCTCATCTGGCAGTTAACTGCTCTTTTCCTCATCATTAATGCTGACTTATAAATGTGCATAGAGAAAGAGAATTATGCATGAAAAATTTCAAGACTAGGGAAATGCAGCGAATGGACTTTATAGTGTCCGTGCCTGAAATTATAGTATATTTGATTTAATGAATCTTTCAAAAGTATTCTTCGTAACAGAGAAATATATATTATACATACCTTGTGAAGGGCTGACAGGGTGGGCTCATTAAAATCATATTGAAAGATAATCTGTCAAACTCTTCTAGTGTAATGCCCTAAGGAATGAATATTTGGGGTTGGGGGGAAAGAATATAAAAACATGCGTAGAAGGGGGAAAAAGGAAACATGCTAACTACAACTAAATATATCAGAAATTGTGACTGCTTATTTACAACACTTAAAAGTTTATAAAACATTTAATACTTTTAAAATAAACTTCAGTTAAACTAACTTTCCAAAGTGATTTTGTGAAGGAAGTGGAGCAATAAGCTGAAGCTATAAAAGATTAAGTGACTTCCGCCAAACCCTAGGACCAGCCCAAGCAGAGCTGGAAAGTTAGATCCTAAGCATTTCATGCCTCTATGATACCTCAAGTCTAATTAAGACTGCTGTGATTTCAGGAATCAAACATGGAGAACTTTATTTCATAATGAATTTCAGCAAAAGATCTAGAGAATTATTAACACCTTTCTATTAATATTATTTACAAAATGCCATGTATTGACCAGTCACCACTTCTCTCCTGTCTGTCTCTGTCAGTATATCACCAAACAGACAAGGGTCCCACTTTCCGATGTCTGCATACTGTTTTACAGTTGTGTGTAGTCAAAGCACCTCAAAAGATTATAAACAAGATGAACCAAACAATGCCTACTGGGCTAAGCAGTTTTAAGATGTACTGTTTTGCTCCTTTATATACAGTATCAGAAGACAAATACAGAGAAATACAAATCATGGGTTTGGCCAATTCTCATTAGGCTCTGTTAGCATATGCTGTTAGCCAGAAATTTAAAGCAACAAGCCCAGAATCCCAACATTCCTAGTTACATTTCCAAGAAGTTCCAGTTCATGAAAAAAGCAGGGAAAGCTTTATTCTGAGTTCTGAAAAGAGTTAACTTGTTGAACACATCAGTTGTCTCTATTGTATTAAAGTTTGAATGTACATGTCTATTGTTTTTAAATCACAGGCTTTTAAAAGTAGTTTACGATGTATATGAAAAATGAAATGAAAATAAAATAGTGGAAAGTTCCCAAAGCACCTCTAGAACCCAGAGTTCTAAAGAAAACAATCTGAAAATCATACACTCAAACTGCATCACGAAACCTGGGGCAGAGCAGTAACATTATCACAGGTACTTAAGTTACAGAGCTAGTTAGCACAGGGCTGTTAATAAAAGCAACTTATTGACTTCACAACTGACTGTAGACTGATTAAAGCTAAATTCCTAAAATTAAAATAAAAAACAAACAACAACTTTTAACATTAGGAGCATCCTAAATCTAGAACCTAAAAGAAGTAAACACTTAATAACTCAATACCTGCAATTAGACATATAAAATTACAATTTTAAAGGATTTTTGGAAAGGGTGATTTTTTTTTAATAGCACAACCCAAATGACAGAGAAGTTATGCAAAACATAATCACTCAATAAACCATTCACAACTATCTTTAATTTAGCAATCTAGGTCAGTGTATGTGACAGGATTCAAGAAAGTAGTTACAGAGATGCATGGATTAACTCTAGTAATTTGATATTTTATAATAACACTAATGGAAATCTATTCTTTTTTCATAACTAGAGCATTCAAGTTAAAAAAAAAATCTTTGCTTTCAGAAAACATTAGATCAACTTCATGCAGTACTTCATTTATTGAGTGTTGATGAGCAACTTTGTCATACTACTTGTGTTATTACTTCTCTTCTCAAAAAGCTTCCTGATCATTCTTACACTTAATTTTCATTTAAACTTTAGGAAGAAATCGGTAGATTAGTAAACAACAACTTTTCACTGTTTTAGTGAATTTATTGTTAATCTAAAGAGAACGAAAATATTGTGGCACATGGTAAATCTTCAATAAAAACTTACTGAGTGGATATTTCATACTATTTTCTGCCCTATGAACTCTGATGTTTTGTTCATGAATAATTTGTTCAAAATTACATGTTTTATTCAAGAACAGAACTTTCTTGACCATTGTATTAATCCCCATTATAAAGCAATTTTCTATGACTCATAAATACATTTTGCCTTTAGACAGATCTTATCTAATATCAGTTCTGAATATCTGTTATGCCTGGCATTTTTCCATTTTCTAGGCACAATATGTAGTTCATTAGATGATGTTCATAATCTAACTCACCAATATTTCAGAGTATCTATAATATGCTAAGCACTGTGATAGGTCTGGGAATACAACGATGCACAAACCCAGCAAGTTTTCAGCTCACATACTTATATTGCAGTAACTAGTAATTTTCCATATCCTATCTAGCAAATTTGGAAAACTCAGCAGTGGCCAGTTTTCATTCCAGTCCCAAAGAAAGGCAATGTCAAAGAATGCTCAAACTACCGCACAATTGCACTCATCTCACACACTAGTAGAGTAATGCTCAAAATTCTCCAAGCCAGGCTTCAGCAATATGTGAACCGTGAACTTCCTGATGTTCAAGCTGGTTTTAGAAAAGGCAGAGGAACCAGAGATCAAATTGCCAACATCCGCTGGATCATGGAAAAAGCAAAAGAGTTCCAGAAAAGCATCTATTTCTGCTTTACTGACTATGCCAAAGCCTTTGACTGTGTGGATCACAATAAACTGTGGAAAATTCTGA
>NW_011495023.1:14027499-14033247 GCF_000754665.1 Bison bison bison
CTATGCCAAAGCCTTTGACTGTGTGGATCACAATAAACTGTGGAAAATTCTGAAAGAGATGGGACTACCAGACCACCTGATCTGCCTCTTGAGAAATTTGTATGCAGGTCAGGAAGCAATAGTTAGAACTGGACATGGAACAACAGACTGGTTCCAAATAGGAAAAGGAGTACATCAAGGCTGTATATTGTCACCCTGCTTATTTAACTTATATGCAGAGTACATCATGAGAAACGCTGGACTGGAAGAAACACAAGCTGGAATCAAGATTAGCGGGAGAAATATCAATAACCTCAGATATGCAAATGACACCACCCTTATGGCAGAAAGTGAAGAGGAACTAAAAAGCCTCTTGATGAAAGTGAAAGGGGAGAGTGAAAAAGTTGGCTTAAAGCTCAACATTCAGAAAACTAAGATCATGGCATCCGGTCCCATCACTACATGGGAAATAGATGGGGAAACAGTGGAAACAGTGTCAGACTTTATTTTTCTGGGCTCCAAAATCACTACAGATGGTGACTGCAGCCATGAAATTAAAAGATGCTTACTCCTTGGAAGGAAAGTTATGATCAACCTAGAGCATATTCAAAAGCAGAGACATTACTTTGCCAACAAAGGTTCATCTAGTCAGGGCTATGGTTTTTCCTGTGGTCATGTATGGATGTGAGAGTTGGACTGTGAAGGAGGCTGAGCACTGAAGAATTGATGCTTTTGAAGTGTGGTGTTGGAGAAGACTCTTGAGAGTCCCTTGGACTGCAAGGGACTGCAAGATCCAACCAGTCCATTCTGAAGGAGATCAGCCCTGGGATTTCTTTGGAAGGACTGATGCTAAAGCTGAAACTCCAGTACTTTGGCCACGTCATGCAAAGAGTTGACTCATTGGAAAAGACTCTGATGCTGGGAGGGATTGGGGGCAGGAGGAGAAGGGCACGACAGAGGATGAGACAGCTGGATGGCATCACTACTCAATGGATGTGAGTCTGGGTGAACTCCGGGAGTTGGTGATGGACAGGGAGGCCTGGTGTGCTGCAATTCATGGGGTCGCAAAGAGTCAGACACGACTGAGCGACTGATCTGATCTAGATAAATACCAGATTTTAGTTTTATTACCAATTATCTTTGTAACTGTCCTGTTCTTGGTTAAAAACATACATGCACTTTTCAGGCCTGACCACATCGCCGTGACAAAGGCTTCACCCAGCAGGTGCTGGGCAAAGTCATCCTCCCCACTCCAGACTTTGTGCAAGGCCAGTGCCTGGCAGTCTCTGAGAGCAAGTGCAAGGTCTCCGGCCCCCTGTAAGGTCATGCTCTTCACTTATTTGCATTCCAAGGTCTCTCTGTCTGTGGGCACAGAGTCCTCTTCAGCCGCCATCTATTTCTGCCAAGGCCTCCTTCTGGGAGGAGGAGGAGCCCTGGAAGTTATTTCTCTTGCTACGACTATACCCAGCAAATCTCACTCTCTCCTCCAATACCAGGGGCTCCCTCAACTGTTAGCTGACTCCCATGTCTGCTGATCCACTCAACTTCCCAGCAGGGTGCTGTACCCTAGGGAAACACAACAGGGGGCAGGGCATAGACATTTTCTCTATAGCAAGTAATTAAGGCTTCACTCTTTCACTTTTGCCTTGTTGCTTTAATCAGCTACTCTGATCCCTGACAGCTCAGCTGAGCACCTGACAACAACATGAAATAATGTCCTAAAAACCTAAAGCTTCATTTATCTTTAAAAGAACAGACATATTTTTTGAGTCTCACTTTCCCGTCCTACTCCAATTATAGTATTTTTACACTGCAAAGATTTATGACACTCTCACCTTGCTTCCTGACCATAATTTCCTTCCTAACATGGCAGCTTTATTTCTGGGTTTTCCACTCTGATTCATCTCTTGCTTAGTTAGATTAAGTGACTGAATCATTTTTTTCAATAAGGGTTCACAGGTAATACACTTCATGAATTGTTGGAGGTTTTATTTCAGGAATGTTTTTCATTTACTTCTGTTAATGCTTTTGCCCCGTTTGTTTTGCTGTCTTTTGTTTGCCACTCTGACATAGCTTTTATTTCTATAATGGTTTTATTTTTCTCATCTTTTTTTCTTCTTCCCAGACCACTGATAGTTTTCAAGTCTATTGTCTTATTATCGCTTTTGAATGAAGCTCCAATACTTTGGCTACCTGATGCACAGAGCCGACTCATTAGAAAAGACCCTTATGCTGGGAAAGATTGAAGGCAGGAGGAGAAGGGGACAACAGAGGAAGAAATGATTGAATGGCACCAGTGATTCAACGGACAAGAGTTTGAGCAAACTCTGGGAGATGGTGAAGGACAGGGAAGCCTGGCACACTACAGTCCATGGGGTTGCAAAGAATCGGGCATGACTGTGACTGAACAACAATACATTTATTTGAGTTCCTGAAGATACCAAGTTTTATTTAAGGTTTCAAACTAATGGAGATGTGTGTTTGTAATTTTCTTCTGCTTCTTCATACAATTTTTCTGTAAATATTCTGCTTGTTTATGTTACTTCCTTCCTTCAAAAAGTACTCTATCAGCATAGCCTCAAAGGCTCCTTTCTAATTACTAATACTCGATGGATGTGAGTCTCAGTGAATTCTGGGAGTTGGTGATGGACAGGGAGGCCTGGCATGCTGTGATTCATGGGGTCGCAAAGAGTCGGACACGACTGAGTGACTGATCTGATCTGATCTGATATATATTTTTTTAATGGAGATCACTTGAATCTAGAAATTTGCTGAAAAGATGAAAGAAAGAGTAGGTACTTTGTCACTGCAGTTTCTGGGAAGAACCCAGAAAGCTCTCTAACTTAAGACCATGCCTCTGTCCTTAACCATGTTCTCACATTTAGAATGAGCAAGAAGTCTGCAGAGCTTGCAGTGATGTTTTCAGCCCAGTGATTCGGAATGTTTTAATGTCTCTTCTCTTCACTTTGAACAAACAATTGCTGGGTCTACTTTGTCTCCTCCCTTGTCCTTCTCAAAGCTGCATGACGCACAGAGAGATCTAAATTGAATGCAACTTTGCCATCTTCATTCACTGTGTCTTAGTGCCACTACATCTGACATTATTTTTCTCAGTTTTCTTTTTTGTTTTGGTTTCTGTTTAAATCCTATTTTCATTCATAATGGTTTCCCATCCCCTCTTTTCTCTTATTTCTATCAGGAAAAGAAATATAATTTTAGAATAGAAATATCTTGTCTTGTCACATTCAATCAGAAGTCCCAAAGAAAACTGTTCACAAGTCCAACTTCTGCACTAAGCAGTAAGTTTCTGCAGGTAAAGACTAGTTCTCAGGCATATCTGTGTTCCTCTAAGGGCTCAATAACTTGCATGAAGTCAATGTTCTCAAATTTCAGTTGATCAGAATATGTTGTTTTCAGTTCAGTTCAGTTCAGTCACTCAGTCATGGCCGACTCTTT
The DNA here is from genome assembly GCF_000754665.1 of Bison bison bison. Lineage (NCBI taxonomy): Eukaryota > Metazoa > Chordata > Mammalia > Artiodactyla > Bovidae > Bison > Bison bison. The sequence continues at coordinate 14,030,935 of NW_011495023.1, forward strand.
GTGACCCCATGGACTGCAGCCCACCAGGTCTCCCTGTCCATCACCAACTCCTGAAGTTCACTCAAACTCATGTCCATTGAGTCGGTGATGCCAACCAGCCATCTCATCCTCTGTCGTCCCCTTCTCCTCCTGCTTATGAAACTTAAAATCTCTTAAGTCTCTCATTACTCCTAAGTTCTCCATTAAACTTCCAAATACTTTTTAAGCATGACCCTCAATGTACTTCTGATACATGTGATCTGGACATGACACACTCTTTCCATTACAGAACAGGGCTGAAGAGAACATCCAAGAAGAGACTAACAGCTGTAGGAAGGCACATCGACTTTTTTCTCATAGACATGGTTTTAATGAACTGATTCTCTCTTCTCAAATGAGTGGGAGGTACCTATCTCCATTCTTTCCTCTCCCTAGTATTCTTATTTCATATGCAGATAATATGACTTATTATCATCTATTAAAACTAGTATTGAAATAGAGCTATCGCTAGAAAAATGGTTACATATATATTATTCTAAATGCCCCCAAATTTCTTCTGGCATGTAGTTGGAAACCCCAAATATGTAAAGTGTCTCACAGTTTCCCTTAGAAGGTAAAAAAGAAAAAAGGTTAAGTCATCAAACGTAATGGGTGCTTTACTGAGATTGTGTTGTTGTTTCATATTTTGTTCAGTGGGAGAAAACCCTTGCTGAATTGGATATTTGGCTGCATCAACTTTTAAACATTTACATTAAATTTAAACTTAGATGCAACTTTTTTAAATAAAATAAATTTTTTTTTTTTTTTTAATAAAATAAATTTTGCTATCATAATCTATGTCACAGAAATTTTGGAACCTAAATGCAGATTGCCTACATATGAGTCAAACCAGTTACTTTTCAGCAGCTATGTTTCTCCTGACCCTGTATTTACTTCTGCCCTACATCCATGATGAGACTGGCAGACTTAGTGCAGTTTGCCATGATGTTCATGAAGTGCACTCTACCAGTTACTGGAAAGGTGATGTTATACCCATAGTACTTCTCTCGATGAGGCCCGTGCAGAAAAATATTCTGTTCTCAATATCAGTGACAGATGTTCTTCAACACATAAATAGATGACTTTTACCTTGTAAATACCCAATCACAGAGCCAGGAAATGGCCCTATTTCATATCCAGCTAAAAGAAAGCTTAAGACAAACCTGTTGGATACACAAAATGTGGTACATCCCTATAATGGAATATCATTCAGCCATTAAGAGAAACGAAGCACCTGACACGCAAGAACCCAGACAAAAAAGGGCCACGTATTATATGATCCCATTTACATGAAATGCCTAGAAAAGTCAAATCCATAGAGGCAGAAAGTAGATTAGTGGCTTCCAGGGCCTGGAGGGAGGGAGAAATGGGAGTCACTGCTAATGGGCACCAGATTACTTTTTACGGGGATGAGAAAAGACTAGAATTAGAAAATGGCAATCTTTACACAACTTTGTCAGTAAATGAAAAAAGAAAAATGCTAAAAGTATACACTTTAAAGTGGTGGACTTCATGGTATAATGAATTGTATCTTACTTAAATAAAATTTGTGAGACTTTTGCTTCTGTCTGGAGGGAGTAAATTCTAAGAGACTTACTTTCCTTCTATAAATTAACTAGAAAACTGGGAGAAATGTAATAATTATTTTCAGATATTGGATCACAGGCAGATAGGACTACCATTCCTTGGAAAAAGACAAAAAAAAAAAGTTGAAGATAATTACTTTCTACCTGGAGATAATTTCCACATAGCAGTGAAGGGAAAGGACACTCACACTGTACCTGGGAAAGAAGATGAGTTGAAGAGAGACACTGGCATTCAAGGTCAAGGTGACTAGAATTTGCAGAGCAAGACTACCACACTAAAAGAAGCTGCATAAGTAATGAAATACAGAAATCTGCATAACATTCCCTTTGAGTGTCCTGCTGAGCATACCTGTGCATCTATCAGGCAAAATGCTTGACAGACCAACTTCCAGGAAAGGAACCATTATTGGGAAGCTGTAAGCCAAAAAAGTTCCCAGATCTCAGGGCAAGAGATCATTCGAGTTACCACCACAACCTAGTTGAGAACATTGGACACCCAATAGCTAGCAATCAAAGAAAGGTCGCATATTAATAGTAAGATTAGACTGCTGCTGCTGCTAAGTCACTTCAGTCGTGTCCGACTCTGTGTGACCCCCTAGACGGCAGCCCACCAGGCTCCCCCGTCCCTGGGATTCTCCAGGCAAGAACACTGGAGTGGGTTGCCATTTCCTTCTCCAATGCATGAAAGTGAAGTTGCTCAGTCGTGTCT
>NW_011495023.1:14033347-14036622 GCF_000754665.1 Bison bison bison
GCTCAGTCGTGTCTGACCCTCAGCGACCCCATGGACTGCAGCCTTCCAGGCTCCTCCATCAATGGGATTTTCCAGGCAAAAGTACTGGAGTGGGGTGCCACTGCCTTCTCCAAAGATTAGACTACCCTTACAGTAAAGGCTACTCCACATACACTCTGAAATGCTTAAAATAAGCCTCAAAAAGAATCAAGATGATCTGAAATTAACTGCTTCTGAGAACAAAATCCAACAGTCTTTAAAAGATTACGGTAAACTCCAGCACTCAAAAATGTAAAACGTACAATGTTAGGCTCCCAATAAAAAACTACTACAATGCTAATTAAACAAGATAATGTGACCCATAACAAATGGGGGTGAATGGAGGAAGAATCCATCAATAGAAACAAACCCAACAATGACATGCTGGAATTAACAAAGATTTTAAAACAGTCATCATAAATATCATTAATTTGTTCAAATACTTAAAGGAAAACAAAAATATTATAAGGAGACAAGAACATAAAAAAGAATTAATTGAAACTTCTAGAAATGAAAAACATCTAAAATGAACAGTTACATATCAAAAATAACCTCTTAAAGATACAGCAATATAGTGTGCTTCTAAAACAAAGCAAACGGAGTAGAATAGACTAAAAATGAACAGTCTCAGTGAATATGAAGGGATCTTATAATAAATCTAATTGAAATGCAAGGACTGGGAATTCTCTGGTGGTCCAGTGGTTACGACTCTGCACTTTCACGGTCAAGGGCACAGATTCAATTCCTGGTCTGGGAACTAAGATCTAGCAAGCCACATGGCACAGCCAGAAAAAGAGGCACAATTAAAAGGATGGATAAAATATATGCATACAAACACTAACCATAAGAAAGCAGAAGTTATATTAATTTAAGAAGCTATATTAATATCAAGAAAGTAGACTTCAGAACAAGAAATAATTCTGAGGGATAAAGACGAATATTTCATAATGATAAACAGGTCAATTAATCAAGAAAACAATCATAAAGCATATACACTTAATAAAAGAGCTCTGGATAAAATGAAGCAAAAACTAAAAGGAGTTAATAGACATTCACAGTTGTGCTTGGATATTATAACATTCTCTCAGCAATTGATAGGAAAAAGTCAGTAAGGATACAGAAAAACTGACAATACTATCAACTAACTTGACCCAAATGACATTTATAAATGTCCACTCAACAAAAACAGAATACACATTCTTTCCAACAGGACACAAAGCATTCACTAGACAGAGTGAATTCTGGGCCATAACACAAGTCTCAACCAATTTAAAATAACTAAAATCATACACAGTATGACACCAAAATACAAAATAAAACAGAAATGAGAAATCAGTAACAGAAAGATATCTGAAAAATTCCTAAATATTTGGAAATTTTAGAGCCATTCTTACAAATTAACACATAAGCCAAAGACAAAATCAGGGGGGAAATTAGAAAATACTTTGAGCTGAATGAAAATGAACATAAGACATATGAAAATTTGTGATTTCTAGCTGAAATTTAAGAAAATGTACGACATTCTATATTTGCATTAAAAAAGAAACACAAACTCAAGTCAATCATCTAAAGTCCCAATGCAAGCAGTGTAACAGAGAGTAAATTAAACACAAAGTAGAAAAGAACAAAAAAGATGAGTAGAAATTAGTGAAATAGTACAAATGAATAATAGATAAAATCAATTCCATCTAAACCTGTTCACTTGAAAAAAGCAATAAATTTGGTAAGGCTCTAGCTTTAGTAGTAGAGGAAAAAACAGAAAAGATAAAAATTACTAACATCAGGAATGATAAACAATGGAAATAAGGAAATATGAACATTATGTCAATATGCTTGACAAATTAGAGTAAAAGATAAATTTCTTCAAAGACACAAATTTCCAAAATGGAATGAAAAATAAATAGAAAGCCTCAATAGTCTTATAACAGATAAATAAACTCATAATTTAAAAGGCAAGAGTACTGGAGTGGGTTGCCATTTCCTTCTCCAGAGGATCTTCCTGACCCAGGGATCAAACCCAGGTCTCCCACATTGGAGGCAGACACTTTACTCATAATTAAAAACCTTCCCACAAAGAAAACTACAGGTCCAGATGGCTCCACTGATGAAATGCTATTATTTATAGAAGATCTAATACTTGTTCTTCACAGACTTTTAGAGAAAATAAGAGTTTGTGAAGCCAACCGGGTTGGCCAAAAAGTTCATTTGAGTTTTTCCATACCATCTTACAGAAAACCCAAATAAACTTTCAGCCCAATATAAAGCTAGTATTGATATCGCCCTAATATCAAAACCACACAAATATTTTATGAGGAAAGTACAAAAGTCACCTACAAAGATAAATGTAAAAATACTTAATAAAATATTAGAAACTATGATGCAGTTTAACATAAAACTGATTCTATATCATAAAAAAGTAAGATTTACCCTAGGAATGCAATATTGACTTAACATTCAAAAAAGGAGTTGATATGATTGCCATATTAACAGAATAAAAGGGCAAATTATATAATCGTGTTAAATGATGAAAAAAAAGTTTTTGACAAAATTCAAAACCTATTCATTCATAATACAAATTCTTAGAAAATGAAATAAAAGGAAATTTCCTCAACTTAATAAAAGGCATGCTCATACTCAGTCGCTTCAGTCATGTCCGACTCTTTGCGACCCCATGGGCTGTAGCCCGCTAGACTCCTCTGTCCATGGGATTTCCCAGGCAAGAATACTGGAGTGGGCTGCCATTTCTTCCTCCAGGGGATGTTCCCGACACAGAGATCAAACCTGTGTCTCCCGGTTCCTCTCATCAGATCAGATCAGATCAGTCGCTCAGTCATGTCCGACTCTGTGCGGCCCCATGAATCGCAGCACGCCAGGCCTCCCTGTCCATCACCAACTCCCGAAGTTCACTCTGACTCACGTCCATCGAGTCAGTGATGCCATCCAGCCATCTCATCCTCTGTCGTCCCCTTCTCCTCTTGCCCCCAATCCCTCCCAGCATCAGAGTATTTCAAATGAGTCAACTCTTCGCATGAGGTGGCCAAAGTACTGGAGTTTCAGCTTTAGCATCAGTCCTTCCAATGAACACCCAGGACTGATCTCCTTTAGGATGGACTGGTTGTACCTCCTTGCAGTCCAAGGGACTTTCAAGAGTCTTCTCAACACCACAGTTCAACAGCATCAATTCTTCAGCGCTCAGCCTTCTTCACAGTCCAACTCTCACATCCATACACGATCACAGGAAAAACCATAGCCTTGAC
>NW_011495023.1:14036722-14058388 GCF_000754665.1 Bison bison bison
GCGTCTTTTAATTTAATGGCTGCAGTCACCATCTGTAGTGATTTTGGAGCCCAGAAAAATAAAGTCTGACACTGTTTCCACTGTTTCCCCGTCTATTTCCCGGTTCCTCTCACAGAAGCATTTAAATATTTTTTTTTTAAAAAAAGCCAGTTTCTAAAGCTACTGCCATCCCTCTGACCAATTCTTCTCTTGTTTTTGAAATTCTCTCCTACTTTGACACTTAAAACTCCAAGACCTATTTCTCCTCCAACCTCTTTGCCAGTCTTCTTCTCCTTTCTTCACCTGCTTCTAAATATCCATGTTCCTCTAAACATGTAATACATGAAAAATATACAACTAACATCTAAGATGTTAAATGATAAATGACTAAATAATTCTCCCCTAATATCTGTCAGAAGGCAGGAATGTCCAATGTCACACTTTATTCAACATTGTAAAGAAGGTCCTAGACAATGCAATAAGACAAGGAAAAAGTCATACTGGTTGGAAGGGAAAAGTATAACTTTTTTTCCTCAGACAATAGAACTGTATATGTTAAAAATCCTAAAAAATCAACATTAAGGTTATCAGAAGCAATAAGTCAATATAGCAAAGTTACAGGATACCAGGTTAATAAATATTACAAAATATTAACTAAATACTATAAAATATAGCTGATACAAATTAATAAAGACCTAAATAAGTGAAGAGAGATATCATATTCATAAACTGGAAGATTATTTTATGAAGAGATCAGTTCTTCCAAAACCACTCACTGAAATTTCAATCAAAATACCTTTTTTAGGTAGAAATTGGCAAGCTGATTCTGAAATTTATACGGAAATGTAAATTAGAGAGTAGCCAAAATAATCTTAAAAAATAAATTCAGAATTTTGAGAACTTACACTGCCTGAATTTAATACATATTATAAAGATACAATAAACAATAGTGTGTTATTGATATAAGGATAAAAACATAGATACTACTGAAGAGAGAATTCAGAAATTTACTCACACACATATGATCTGCTATTTTTTAACAAAGATGTCAAAGAATTTGTGGAAAGGATAGTCTTTTCAGAAAATGGTGTTAGGATAATTTTATATGCACTTAAAAAAAAAAATTACTCCTACCTGAGACCACACACAAAACGTAACCATTTAAATGGGTCATAAACCTAAATGTAAAAACCAAAGCTATAAAACTAACAGGAAAAAATGGAGTAAACAAAGACTTCGCAAGACAGAAAAACTGTCCCATAAAAGAGAAAAAAAAGATAAGTAACTCCTGCACTTCGTGAACACAGTTAAGGAAAGACAAATTACAGAATTGAAGAAAATATTTATGACAAACAATGTGAAACCAGAAAATGTCAACATTTCTTAAAACTAAATGATAATAGCACAAATATCAGTTCAGTTCAGTTCAGTTGCTCAGTTGTGTCCAACCCTTTGCAACCCTATGGACTGTAGCACGTCAGGCCTCCCTGTCCATCACCAACTCCTGGAGTTTATCCAAACTCATGTCCATTGAGTCGGTGATGCCATCCAACCATCTCATCCTCTGTCATCCCCTTCTCCTCTCGCCTTCAATCTTTCCCAGCATCAGGGTCTTTCCTAATGAGTCAGTTCTTTGCATCAGGTGGCCGAAGTATTGGAGTTTCAGCTTCAACATCAGACCTTCTAATGAACACTCAGGGCTGATCTCCTTTAGGATGGACTGGTTGGATCTCCTTGCAGTCCAAGGAACTCTCAAGAGTCTTCTCCAACACCACAACTCAAAAGCGTCAATTCTTTGGCACTCAGCTTTCTTTATAGTTCAACTCTCATATCCATACATGACTACTGGAAAAACCATAGCCTTGACTAGAAGGACCTTTGTTGGCAAAGTAATGTCTCTGCTTTTGAATATGCTGTCTAGGTTGGTCATAGCTTTTCTTCCAAAGAGCAAGTGTCTTTTAATTTCATGGCTGCAGTCACCATCTGCAGTGATTTTGGAGCCCCCCAAAATAAAGTCTGACACTGTTTCCACTGTTTCCCCATCTATTTCCCATGAACTGATGGGACCAGATGCCATGATCTTAGTTTTCTGAATGTTGAGCTTTAAGCCAACTTTTTCACTCTCCTCTTTCACTTTCATCAAGAGGCTCTTTAGTTCTTCTTCACTTTCTGCCATAAGGGTTGTGTCATCTGCATATCTGAGGTTATTGATATTTCTCCTGGCAATCTTGATTCCAGCTTGTGCTTCTTCCAGTCCAGCGTTTCTCATGATATACTCTGCATATAAGTTAAATAAGCAGGGTGACAATATACAGCCTTGATGTACTCCTTTTCCTATTTGGAACCAGTCTGTTGTTCCATGTCCAGTTCTAACTGTTGCTTGCTGACCTGCATACAAATTTCTCAAGAGGCAAGTCAGGTGGTCTGGTATTCCCAACTCTTTCAGAATTTTCCACAGTTTAGGTCCACTGGAGAAGGGAATGGCAAACCACTTCAGTATTCTTGCCTTGAGAACCCCATGAACAGTATGAAAAAGCACAAACATACCAATTAAAAAAAAAAAAAGTAAAAAAGAAATTCCATCAAAGAAGACATAGAAATGGCCAATAAAAAAGTACTCAACATTATTAGTCACCAGGGAAATGCAAATTGAAATCATAATATCACTGTATGCTCACAGGAGAGGCTAAAATTTAAAAGATTGACAATAGCAACTTTTGGTAAAGATGTAAAATAACTGAAACACTTAAACACTGACTGTGTGAGTATAAAATGGTATGAACACTACGTGAAACAGTTGGCATTTTCTCATAAAATTAAAGAAGTCTATCACACACTCCAGCAATTCTACTCCTCGGTATTTACCCACAAGAAAAAAAAAGTCTACACAAAAACTTATACATGGATCTTCATAGCAACCTTTTTATAATAGTCAAAAACTAGAAACAATCTAAATGTCAAACATGTGAACGGATACACATTTTGCAATATGAAATTTCCACAAATACCTGTACATACAGAATATCATGGAATAGTAATGAAGAGGCAACTACTGATTGATACAATGCAAAAAACATTACCCTAAACAAAAGAAGTCACACTCAGAAAAATTACACTCATGATTTTATTTATGGTATACTAGAAATAGAATATTTAATTTGTAATGACTGAAAGCAGATCAGTGGTTGCTAGGGCTGGGTAAGAGACTGACACTTAGGAGCATTTTAGGGTAGCGGATGTTGTGTGAGTGTGTGTGCGCTGTCTTGTCCAAGTCTTGCAACCCCATGGACATTGGTCAAAACTCAAACTATACACAAAGAGTACAGTTTCTTGCATATAAATTACAGTTTCATGAGAAATATGTGTAAAATTTTGCACAACATAAGACTGGGAGAAAAAACACAATTTCATATTACACTGTATTTTGAAAGTAACAATGCATTAAATACTTCTGCTGAGTTCATCACAAGCAAAAAACTATCTTTAACTTTGACAGGCGTCAACAAGAAGAGAGTATCATGGAAACATATACACTGCCATATGTAAAATAGATAGCCAGTGGAATTACAGTATGACTCAAACTCAAACCGGGGCTCTGTGACAACCTAGAGGAGTGGGATGGAGTGGGAGGTGGGAGGGAGATTTAAGAGGGAGGGGACATATGTATACTTATGGCTGATTCATGTTGATGTATTGCAGAAACCAACACAATATTGTAAAGTGATTATTCTTCAATTAAAAATAAAAAAAAAAAATTTTTTTTTAAGTAGCATTCAGTAAGTATTGGGTTGGCCAAAAAATTCATCCCGGTTTTTGCCTACACCTTTACAGAAAAACCTGAATGAACTTTTTTGGCCAACCCAATAATATAACCAATGATTTTTTTTCATTTTCTCTTTTTTCCCTCCTGCTGTATATATATTGTACCTGCTGCTGCTGCTGCTAAGTCGCTTCAGTCGTGTCCAACTCTGTGCGACCCCAGAGACGGCAGCCCACCAGGCTCCCCCATCCCTAGGATTCTCCAGGCAAGAACACTGGAGTGGGTTGCCATTTCCTTCTCCAATGCATGAAAGTGAAAAGTGAAAGTGAAGTCGCTCAGTCGTGTCTGACTCTTAGCGACCCAATGGACTGCAGCCTACCAAGCTCCTCCGTCCATGGATTTTCCAGGCAAGAGTACTAGAGTGGGGTGCCATTGCCTTCTCCATACTGTACCTGAGTACTGGTTAAAAATTAAGAATTAAGCCAAGTTTAACATCATTATAAAACTAAACATTTAGAAGTAGAGTATATGCTTACTTTTCAATTCTTTCAAGACCAAATTACTGATCTTATCTCTCTAAAGCTAGAAATTTTTAAAAAGGAAAAAAGAAAAAAAATTACATGCTACCTTCTGACAGAATTAAAAAATATAAATTTAATTCCCTTCTCCTAAACCTTTTCATTTATATATGACTTATCTTCAAATGAAGACACCAAAAATCAGTATCTTGCAGTATTCCTCAATCACATTTTTACTTGCTATATACTTATTAAAAGAATAATAATTGTTACTCACTTCAATTGTCTTGGCCAGTAACTGTGTGTGAGGAAAATTATACTTGTATACTTCATTAGCAACAGTGTTTACATCAACAGCAGCCACCACTTGTGCAGGTATACAGCTTTCTGTAATGATAAACGGAATATCTTAGAATGTCAAGTCCTGAAGATCAATTTGTTCATTATAGAAAAGGGCTAAAATAACAGAATTTTGTAGTACATTTCCTCACTTCCTCAATTATCTAGTCAGATCTCAGGTTGTCAGTCGACAACAAAGCCAGGAAGAACCAGGTGGGAAGTGGAATATTTATGTACCTCTGGTTCATCTCTCTCAACAACATTCTGGTGCCAAAAATAAGACAAATGTTTCATATTTGCTTTCCTTCCTCCATTAAGGTATACATTTATGAGTCAAATGGAAAGTTTTCCTAAATTAAACCAAAAACATAAAAGTGAAAGATATTCTTAAAAGTCAAATGGCTTGGAAATTTAGAAATTAACTACAATTTGTTCCTCATCTTCTAACATTAATACAGTTGTGCTTCCCACTACCACTGGAAATACTTTTAGGTAAGTTTTGGTAAGTTTCAGGTAAATTTTTTTTTAATAGCTTTATTAACATGTAACTCACATATCACAGAATTCACTCCTTGAATGCTTTGGTAAGTTTTTAAATGGAATGAAAAATTAATTTGTGTCCAAATATAAAAATTTCACAGACCAAAATTTAAAAATTTTGACAGATCAGGAGAGAACATAAGAAGAGCAAGAGAAATAATTACAAGTGCATGTCTTCCTTCATTGCTCTGTCTTGCAGCTGAAGAAAGGCATTTTCATAATGCTTTCAGATTCAGAGAATTTTGGTATAGTCTTAAAATAGCAGTCAAAATTTGTAATTGCTGTTGTATTTTGCAATTACCACCCTCTTTGCACTTCTTTCTCAAAACACATACAAACCCAATTATGTGTAAACCCTGTCCCAAATCAGTAGAAAATGTGAAGAGTTCTTGAAATAAAAGTATTGGAGAGGTCTTAGGAAAATCATCAGAGAAAGTATTACAAAGTTAAATAGTGGCTCCAAATAGCTATTTCTTTAATAACCATTTCTTTTAATAGTTAAATTTGGCAGCCCAAATATCAAAAAATTAAAGAGAAAAACATTAGGATGTGAGGAGCTAGGCCGCATGTAACAAGGACCTGGAAATAAAAACCAGATCACAGAAGATGGGGCAAAGAGGAAGCAAACACACACTCAGAAACAATCACAACACTACACTGAGGCCTAGGAAAGATGATGCCAGAGAGAAACAAGGGGATAAATGCATCCAAGTAAATATTTACTACACGTCTACTACCAGGCTCAAGAACCTGGGCTAGGACCAACTCTCTCTAGGTACCCTGCTGCCTTGTATATAGGTCACTGGAAGCTTCACGGTCCAGTTAGTAATATCATAGGCAGCTGCCTCTGATTGAGTTTAAATCCAATAATTAATCTGCCTTCGTATAAAGTAAATTTAAGTTCTAAATTATATCTTTGTCAAAGGTATCAGAGAGATCTTGAAACATAAACGAAGAAGGCTTTTAAACAAATAACAAAAATTAGTATGTAAGAATCAATTTGCAAAATCACAAATCTTATAATCAAGGTTAAGAACTAAGCAACTACTAATCATTGTAAGAGAGCTGGGAATTAAGTAAATTTCATTGAACTATTCCACTGTGTTGCTAAATAGGAAGTGTTGTAATTAGCATGATGCCGCCTGCTTGCATTTCTATTACATATACAGCAAGCTGGGAATGCCTGGAGTTAGTTGATATGATTTTTCTCTTTTTATAGGCTGATTGAAAACCCACAGTGATGTGCCAAATCTGTACCACAATCAATAATTAATTTTATGTTCTTGTATTATGTGCCCAGAAGACATAAAAACTGACAAAAAAAAAACTGCCAAAGGCATGTTTTATGTGGTGATACAAAAACTGATGAACCAAAAATTCTTTCTCAGAAAACAATAGATTTTTAAAGTCAATAAACAAATGCACTGTGTGCACATATTTTACTGTAATAAAATTACGATCTACCACATGACCTAGAAAGTTATTTCCATGATGAAAAATAAACATACTAAGATCTTCCTGACACTAATTCACCCTGCCTTTTCAAAACAGAATTGTTTTGAGGTATGAGTGTGTTAAGGAAAAAGTTAAACTACTTAAATAATACTCTTAAAAACCATGCCTTTCAATTCTACCAAAACCTTAAACTGAGCTCCAAAGACAAGTTGTCTTGATATTTCTTACCGTATACTTTAAATCTATAGCCTCCAAAAATCTTTGTTAAGCTACATACACAGATTTTGAAAGTGTTTTAAAAATCCAAACAAATATAATTCAGTAGATTTTGGCCAAGGGAGCCCTGTCACTTTAAATGGTCCCAGAGTAGTCATTCTCAGAGGGGAGAGGGTTGGGGAAAAAGAGATCCACAGGATCTGTTGGGAAAGTAGAAGGGAAGGACATGTTTTCAGTATTTTGATCTATTGCTTTACCTGGATTTTATTCATGATATTTCTGGTTTATTATGGATTGCATATTTGTTAATATTAACAGGAAGCATAGATTTTAAAAAAGGTGAGATACTGTATAATTAGATGAACATAGCATAAATTATTTTTAAAAATTGTCAGATTAGATCTACAAGGAAAGGATAAAGGGTATCATATTCTTATTTACATGAGCCTTAAAGTAAAAAAAAGGCAGATTTAGTTATGTCAAGAGAGACTTTGAAGTGAAATGTTAGAAATGTCACTGGAATTACATGCATAATTCCTGCTCTTAAATATGTTTCTTAATAAGTGGGCAAAAAACACACATACACACCATGTTTGAATAGTGATTATTTTCCTCCTTTTTCTGATCACACTTTCTGGAAGAGCTGCAAGGAAGAACCTCTGGTTGTTGGGAGTAAAAGGTATAAGCACAACACTCTACCTGCCTTTCCTAACCAAATAAATCAAAAAGTTTAAATTGTTCATACATAGCTAATGTGGGGAAAAATCATTTTAGAATGTAAATATAAAATTAACTGGCCTCCTTTGAAATAAGGAAAGTTGCTTTTTTTCTTCTTTTCCTTATCATTTTTTTCTAAACTGTTTCTCATATAGGTGAGTCATTCTTGAATTACCTCATTATAATCAACCTGAAACATGTAATCAGGTACGCTAACACTGACATCTAGTTGTGAAATAGAAGATCAATTGAATACATCAAATGTCTATTTCTTTTCATTCAAAGTCAAGCTTAATTAAAACTAAAAAGTATTTAGCAAAAACAGACATGCAAGGATTCTGAATTTAAAATGATCGCCAAAGTATATTTCCTACTTCTTTTTAAAGATTCTTACACTTCAAATATAACAATAAGTTGCATTTCTTTACACTAACAATGAAATATCAAAAAAGGAATGCAAAAAAAATTCCTTTAAAAATCATACCAAAAAATTAAATTTGATTAGGAATAAGCCTGATCAAAAACTTATATGCTGAGAACTATAATGAACAAAAAAGAACAGGATTCAAAGAAATGGAAAGATAATCCATGCTCTTATATTGGAAGAATTAGCATCGTGAAAACAGCCATCCTGTCCAAAGCAATCCATTACTCATGACATTTTTCACATAACTAGAACAAATAATCCTAAAATGTATATGGAACCATAGAAGACCCAGAATTGCCAAAGCAATCCTGAGGAAAAAGAACAAAGCAGGTGGCAAAACTCTCCTAGACTATGGATGATACTACAAAGTTACAGTAATCAAAATGCTACTGGCATAAAAACAGATACATGGATAATGGAACAGAGTAAAAGCCCAGATAAACCCACACACCTATGTCAATTAACCTTTGACAAAGGAGTCAAGAATATAGAATATAGAACAGGGAAAAGTCAGCAAATGGTGCTGGGAAAGTTCGATGGCCACATGTAAATCAATAAAGTTAGAACATCCTCACACCATACACAAAAATAAATCCAAAATGGCTTAAAGACTTAAACATAAAGCATGACACTATAAAACTCCTAAAAGAAAACATAGGCAAAACATTCTCTGACATAAATCATACCAATTTTTTTTTAGGTCAGTCTCCCAAGGCAACAGAAATAAAAGCAAAAATAAATAAATGGGACCTAATCAAACTTAGAAGCTTTTGCACAGCAAACGAAACCATAAGCAAAACGAAATCTAAGACAACCTATGGAGTGGGAGAAAATATCTGCAACCAACAAGGGCTTAATTTCTAAAATATACAATCAGCCCATACAACTCAACAACAACAAATATCAAAAAACCCAACTGAAAAATGGGCAGAACTAAATAGACATTTCTCCAAAGAAAACATTATTGATGTTGTTCAGTCACTAAATCACGTCCAACTCTTCAAAACTCCATGGACTGCAGCACACCAGACTTCCCTGTCCTTCATTACCTCCTGGAGTTTTCTCAAACTCATGTCCATTGAGTCAGAGATGCCATCCAACCATCTCATCCTCTGTCACCCCCTTTTTGTCCTGTCTTCAATCTTTCCCAGCATCAGGGTCTTTTCCAATGGGTCACTTCTAATCAGGTGGCCAAAGTACTGGAGCTTCAGTTTCAGGATCAGTCCTTCCAATGAATATTCAGGGTTGATTTCCTTTAGGATTGACTGGTTTGATCTTCTTGCTGTCCAAGGGACTTGCAAGAGTCTTCTCCAGCACCACAATTTGAAAGCATCAATTTTTTGGTGCTCAGCCTTCTTTATGGTCCAACTCTCACAACCATATATAACTACTGAAAAAACCATTGACTATACTGACCTTTGTCTGCAAGATGATCTGTTTTTTAATATGCTGTCTAGGTTTTCATAGCTTTTCTTCTAAGGAGCAAGCCCCTTTTAATTTCTGGATGCAGTCACCATCCACAGTGATTTTGGAGCCCAAGAAAATAAAATCTGCCACTGTTTCCACTCCTCCCCCCATCTATTTGCCATGAAGAAGACATAAAGATGGCCAACAAGCACATGAAAAGATGCTCAACGCCACTAATTATTAGAGAAATACAAATCAAAACTACAAGGAGGTACCAACCTCACACTGGTCAGAATGGCCATCACGAAGAAGTCTACAAATAACAAATGCTGGAGAAGGTGTAGTGAAAAAGCAACCATCCTACACTGTTGATGGGAATGTAAGCTGGTACATTAACTATTGAAAGACAGTATGGAGGTTCCTCAAAGCTAAAAATAAGAGTTACTGTAAGATACAGCAATCCCACTCCTGGGCATATATCCACACAAAACTATAATTTAAAAAAGATACATGCACCCCTATGTTCATAGCAGCACTACGCACAACAGCCAAGACATGGAAACAACCTAAAGGCCACTGGCAGGTGAATGGATGAAGATGAGGCACATACATACAATGGAATATTACCTAGCCATAAAAAGGAATGAAATAATGCCATGGCCAACAACATACATGGCATAGAGATCATCACACTGAGGCAAATATAAAGTGTATGTGTACACATTAAAAAAAAAAAAAAGCCAGCTGTCAATGGGGCTATATCTTGATGGCAGATGTGTAATTCTGGGGTGATTCTTACCTCTTTCTTAAACTTTCTTGGATTATTTGTGGGATTTTTTTTTTTTACAATAATAATGTATTTTATAATCAGTAAAATATTTTATATTTTATAATGGGCTTCCCTTGTTGCTTAATCAGTAAGGAATCTGCCTGCAGTATAGGAGACCCGGGTTTGATCCCTGGGTTGGGAAGATCCTCTGGAGAAGGAAATGGCAACCCATTCCAGTATCCTTGCCTGGAAAATCTCATGGCCTGGTGGGCTGCAGTCCATGGGGTCACAAAGAGTCAGGCACGACTCAGCGACTAACACTTACTTACTTACTTATCATCAATAAAAAGCAAACAAAAAATTTTTATCTTGAAAAAAAGAATTCAATACTTCTCTGTTATAACCCTGAAAAACCAAAAGAAAAGTAAATTTCAAGAACAGACAAGAATATATTCTTATACACTAGCTACATCCTCAAAACACACAGAGGCCCTCCCACACACACACACCAGCAAACAGTTGTAACTCAATGCATCATTTTATCCCATCAACACAATAGTCAAAAGAATAAAAAACAACAAGAATTAAACTGAGATAGTTTTTAAAAGATCAACATATGGCACCCAATATAATGAGTTGAAAGCTAACTCTTTAAATATTGTTGTTGTTGTTTAGTTGCTAAGTTGTGTCTGACTCTTTGCGAGCCCATGGACTGTAGCACGCCAGGCTCCTCGGTCCAAGAGATTTCCCAGGAAAGAATACTACAATGGGTTGCCATTCTCTTTTCCAGGGAATCTTCCTGACCCAGAGATGGAACCTGAGTCTCCTGCATTGGCAAGCAGATTCTTTACCACTGAGCCACCTGGGAAGCCCACCTATTTAAACACTTAACAGAATTCAAGGGATAGAAATCTGTCTTCTCCACTTTCCCCATGACATCTAAGACCTTCACCTTAAACTCTTTAAAGGCACAACCATGTTTAAAAACACATTTTATTTAAATAAACACATGTAATGCAGCCTATTACAGATTTAAACAACAAAGACTATTTTACATAAATTTGCTGTGAGTGAATTAACATCTATGAATTGTTCATGTTTTTGGTGATGCTTTCTCATAATTTAAAGATGACAATTTCTGACATGTTCATTCTGACCAAGTCAATGAAGAACTTACAGATGACATAAGCATCAGTACTCTGTATCTAGTTGGTTGTGAGTGGAAAAACAAAGGCTTGTTGTAAAAGTGTAATTATGTTATCATAAAGATCCCCAAGATTAAAACTCCTCTCCTGCCATTCTGAGTCTTTCTTTGCTTTATGGCAGAAAGCGAAGAAGAACTAAAGAGCCTCTTAATGAAAGTGAAAGAGGAGAGTGAAAAATTTGACTTAAAACTCAACATTCAGAAAACTAAGATCATGGCATCTGGTCCCATCAGTTCATGGCAAATAGATGGGAAACAATGGAAATAGTAATAGACTTTATTCTTTTGGGCTCCAAGATCACTGTGGATGGTGACTGCAGCCATGAAATTAAGATGCTTGCTCCTTGGAAGAAAACCTATGACCAACCTAGACAGCATATTAAAAAGCAGAGACATTACTTTGCCAACAAATATCCATCTAATCCAAGTTATGGTTTTTCCAGTAGGAAAAACATCCAGTATGCATATGAGAGTTGGACTCTCAAGAAAGCTGAGCGCCAAAGAATTGATGCTTTTGAATTGTGGTGTTGGAGAAGACTCTTGATATTTCCTTGGACTGCAAGAAGATCCATCCAGTCAATCTTGGGGGAAATCAGTCCTGAATATTCACTGGAAGGACTGATGCTGAGGCTGATGCTTCAATATTTTGGCCACCTGATGCAAAGAAGAGACTCACTAGAAAAGACCCTGATGCTGGGAAAGACTGAAGGAGGGAGGAGAAGGGGACGACAGAGGATGAGCTGGTTGGATGACATCACTGACACGATGGACATGAGTTTGAGTAGGCTGTGGGAGTTGGTAATGGACAGAGAAGCCTGGCGTGCTGCAGTTCATGGGGTTGCAAAGAGTCAGACACGACTGAGCAACTGAACTGAACTGAACTGAAATTTTATAACTCTGCACTAGACCAGAAAGCACAGGCTAGTCCTAAGACCTCAGAGGAAAATGCATTCAATTAACTTCATTGCTCATTTTCCTCCTCCGTACTCCTCCTGACTGTACGCAAACCTTTTTCACTAAGCCACATAGTACTCAAAAATATTAGCTACCATTATTTTTTATCATCAAGGCTGTCACAGGCACACCCTAAGAGATCTTTTATTCAAAATGTGTGTATGTGCATACATGTGTGTACATCTGTTCACATAGTCCAAGAAAAGATTTAGAATAGGATACCTAGTTGGCTCGTTGCCTGTGTTTGAATTTTAGCTTCACTCTTTCCAACTGTGTGACTTAAACAAACTCTTGAGTGTCTTCACCTATAAAACAGAGATAATAAGGTACCTACATCACAGTTGCCTGAGGATTAAATTACTTAATACCTGTAAGATTCTTACATTTGTGCTCACCATACAGTGGTCACTCAATAAATGTTTGCTATTATCAAAAGTACAAAGACTTTTAAAAATAAGAATATCAAACGTTGAAATATATATATATATATAGGTGTGATAGGAATTTTCACTGCAGATGTGAACATCAATTGAGGATTCAATGTTTTAGGAGTTTGGCCGTATGTATCTAAAGTCTAAAAACTGCTTTGAACTTACCAATTTTATACTGGGGCACATACCCTAAGGTATGGCAGATAGAATAAAGACCCCTCAAAGATGTCCACATCCTAATCTCTGAAGCTTGTGAAATGTTACCTTACATAGCAATGGGGACTTTGCAGATATGACTAAGGATCAAGAGGAGATTATCCTGGGTTATAATGATAGACCCAGTATAATCACAAGAAGGATGAATGACGGTTAGAGTCAGAGAAGAAGATGTGATGAGGGAAGCAGAGGTCAGAGGGATACACTCTGAAGATGGAGGAAGGGGTCACGAGCCAAATGCAGGTGACCTACAAACGCTGGAAAAGGCCAGGAAGGAGATTCTCTCCTAGGGCCTCCAGAAGGAACCAGCCCTGGCAACACCTTGATGTTAAGACATCTGACCTCCAGAGTTGTAAGAGAATATATCTGTGTTGCTTTAAGCCATTAAGTTTATGGTCAACTGTTACAGCAGCAACAGGAAACTAGTACTTAAGGCAATAACAGAGATGTAGAGAAAAGACGCATATGATGTATCAATGGCATGTTATTTATAACAGTGAAAATTACAAGCAACCTAATTGTGGAATGGAATGGACATTCCATAAAATGGAATGTCACACAACCATCAAATATCAAAAGTTAACAAAGACATTTACTGGCAAAGAAAAATTCAAGATATTCCATGTGAAAAAAGCTATAATTTATTTTAGTGTTCATGGACCCATGTAGGACACAGATTGAAAAGATAAAATCTAAATCCTCAACAAGGATTAGCCCTACATGAGCATCATATAGAATTTTTAAATTTCTTCTGCATTTGTCCAGCATGGGTATTTCCTTAGCAGACTATAATCTCTGGAGGAGAGAACAGAGCATGTCTATAGAGTCCCTTGGACTGCAAGGAGATCCAACCAGTCCATCCTAAAGCAGATCAGTCCTGGGTGTTCACTGGAAGAACTGATGTTGAAGCTGAAACTCCAATACTTTAGCCACCTGATGTGCAGAGCTGACTCATATGAAAAGACCCTGATGCTGGGAGGGATTGGGGGCAGGAGGAGAAGGGGACGACAGAGGATAAGATGGTTGGATGGCATCACCGACTCCATGGACATGGGTTTGGGTGGACTCCGGCAGTTGGTGATGGACAGGGAGGCCTGGCATGCTGCGGTTCATGGGGTCGAAAAGAGTCGGACATGACTGAGCGACTGAACTTAGAAATCAGTCAGCAATTATGTCCTGAATGAATAAGAATGGTCTCAGTATTTCCCAACTTTCAACAAATGTATTACACAGTTAAAAATAAAAAGAGCACTAAATGTAAAAATATTTTTAAAATATTCAACTTCATATGTTATCAAAAAATTAAAATAATCTCACCTAGTAAATTATATAGTCTTAGGTATTATATTGGTATATCTATAGTCACACAAACACTATGAAATTTAAGCTGGTATGTCCTTTAAAAACGAACCTGACAATATCAACAGTCAATAAAACGCTCATGCTCTATAACTTACTCATTCAAATATTTGTTGAGTATCTGCTTTGTGCAAGCACTATTCTTGATGCCAACGATACAACAGTCAACAAGATAAATCTCTACACACACAAAACAAACAAGATTCTGACACAGAAACATCCCCACCTGATGGAGATTCCATTTTAGGAGAGGCAATTAGAAACATAACCAAGTAAAACAGTATGATAGGTAATAGTAAATGCTTATAGTAAAAATCCAGATAAGTCAATGGCACCCCACTCCAGTACTCTTGCCTGGAAAATCCCATGGACAGAGGAGCCTGGTGGGCTGCAGTAGTAGATATAATGGTCATCTAAGTTAAAATCACCCATTCCAGTGCATTTTCATTCACTGATTTCTAGAATGTCGACATTCACTCTTGCCATCTCCTGTTTGACCATTTCTTATTTGCCTTGATTCATGGACCTAACATTCCAGGTTTCAATGCAATATTGCTCTTTACAGCATCGGACCTTGCTTCTGTCACCAGTCATATCCACAAGTGGGTATTGTTTTTGCTTTGGCTGCATCCCTTTATTCTTTCTGGAGTTATTTCTCTACTGATCTCCAGTAGTGTATTGGGCACCTACCGACCTGGGGAGTTCCTCTTTCAGTATCCCATCATTTTGCCTTTTCATACTGTTCATGGGGTTCTCAAGGCAAGAATACTTAAGTGGTCAATCTAGTGAATCTAATCACACGGACCACAGCCTTGTTTCAATGAAACTAAGCCATGTCGTGTGGGGCCACCCAAGACAGGCGGATCATGGCGGAGAGGTCTGACAGGATGTGGTCCACTGGAGAAGGGAATGACATATAAAAACTCCTTAGTAATTGTTGCAGCTAACCACCATTGTTACTAGTTTGCATTATTATATATTAATAAAAACCCCATGGAAAACAGCAACGTATTTTATTACAGAAAAAAAATTTAATTTTAGTACATCAAATAAATGAATGTTGAAAGACAAGAAGCAATATCCCTAATATGCCAACCTCAAGTCAAAAGATGATAGAACGTCCAGGTGGAGAGGCCACAGGAGGGGTACTGTGGATCCCAGGGTCAGCAGAGGAAGGCTGTTCTGAAGCAGCCACATGTTACTGAGCTGCGGAAGACAAAATGCAGCTGCAGCATGAAAGCCTGAGGTTAGGGCACTTGGGTGGAGACGATAGCAAAAGCTAAGGCCAGAGCATAAGGGGAATTCTGAAGGTCTGAGGAACAAAGAGAAAGAAGAACTGGAAGCCTGGAAAAGAGAAGCAGGCAAGACTGGCAGATAAGGCTGAAGAGGTGGACGGAGGCTAGATCTCACAGGCCTTTTACGAAGAGGGGACTGTGATTCTAACCTCAGAGGGAGACCACTGACTCCAGGGAGTGACACAATCCAGCTTACCAGGTAAGAGATCACTTTGTTGCTAAATGGAGAAAGGATGGCGCAAGGAAGCAGAGTGGAAGAAAGTAGGGGAGCAGTTGGGAAACTATTTTAATATTTTAAGTGAGAGATGACATAACTTAGATTTGGGATGGTAGCAGTAGTAATAGAAATGTGTATAGACAAATTCAGGTTGCAATGGCTAGTAGGGGGGAAAATATCTAATCATTTATTAACTCCCAAAAAACACAAACTAAAATTACACAACTTCCCCTAACAAATTCACAAAGGTTAAAAATGGATAATACAAATCCTGAGGAAAATGTAGTTGAAGGAGGCACTCAAATTCTCTGAAAAGCAACCTGCTGTATCACCAAAAGTCCAAAAATTCTCAGTATTTTTGACTTAGTAACTAGCACATAGTCTTTCATTAATTAATTTGACTTCTAGAAAACATGCTAAAGAGAAAACCAAGATTAATGCTCAATAATTAATTGCAGCACATTTAAACTTGCAAAAAATGGGGGCGGGGGGTGGATTAACATCCAACATTTAAGGAGTGGCTGAATTACAGCACTAAGCAACCTTTAAGGGGCTTTAAGATAGGGGGGTAAAATGCTGACAATCTTAGAAAATTAACTAAGAGCACAAGTAATGCTAGTTTTGTTTTCCCGCTGGTAAATTTTGTTACTTTACATAGAGAACTGAACACAGAGAGCCATCAAATAATTGGTAATAAAAATTTAATCATCACTAATCTCTTCTAGATTCACTCAATATATATGCTTAGAAAATTTACGTGCTCAACTTAAGACATACTGTCCGTATCTTACAGTACTAGTCTCGTGTTACCCTTGGTACTAAAAAAGGGAAGCAGGGAGGTTTCAGTTTTGTGGTCGTCATAGTAATTTAAGAATAAACATATACGTTCCATGTCTATTTGTCACTCTACAACTCCAGTGCCTAGCATAGAACCCGGAACTGAAGAGGGGCTCGTTCAGTAAACATTTCTGAGTGCAAACAGCCGACATGAACCTTGCAGTTCCAACTTAGCACCAAACAAATCTAAAACCTCAAAATGCAAGAGGTACATGAGGACAATATTTATAATATTTTGAGTGGTTACAATGTACCAGGCATTATTAAACATTTTAAACAATTTTTCTTTAAGGTTCCTAACGTTTCATCTCTGAAAGAAATACTTGTCACATTGTAAAACCAAGACACAGGTTCAAAAATGTTAAGGTCACATTTCAACGAAGTTTGAACTCAGTCTTCTGGAGCCTAAATGTATCTAGACCAGAAGTAACAAAATGTTTCTTTTCAACCATCACAACTGACTAGGATTGTTTTCTCCAGACTTCCCCTTCGGTTCTACTTAGTGTTCACTAACTTCTACCTCGCGTTGTAGTTATCACTTGGAAGATCCAAGCCCTCACCACCAGGAACCTGCCCAGCGTCCTCCCCTCCCCCGGTGTGAGTTCCTCGAGGGTAAAGGACCGAGTTTCCAGGCCTCTCGGGGACAGCCTCACTCAGAACTGGGGTTTGGCACAGGGCAGGGGGTTCGCCCCTCCCGCTCCGTAGGCACCATTTTGGTTCGACTTTACAGCCAAGCCATGCGGATCACGACTCCCAGCAGGTACCCCTCCCGGCCTTCGGACCGGGCGGAGGAAGGGAGTCTCCTCCCCAAGGGACAGCTGGGGCGCCGCGCGGGCGGTTTCCAAGACAACCGAGCAACTCTCCCGCCCCTCCCCCACAGACCGTTTCCCCTCCAGTCTCCGCCCTTAGTGCCTCGCCGCTCCGCCCCTCCCTGGAGCCCGAACTCTGACCAGCTCCGACTCGCAGATGAAGTGGCGCCCTGTACCGTCTCACCTCTGAGAGCCTGGTGCATGCCCCCAATTCCGCTGTAGAGCTCCAGGGCCCGCAAGGGCTCCATTCCCGCGCCGCCACCGCCTCCTCCTTGGAGCTAGGCCTGCCGGTCCCGTGGCTCCTCCTTCCCCCCGGCCCCGCCGCTCTCTCATCTCTAGTTCCGCGGCTTTTCAGTTCCCTCCTCCTAGGACTTCCCTGGTGGCTCAGATGGTAAATCGTCTGCCTACAATGCGGGAGACCAAGGTTCAATCCCTGGGTTGGGAAGATCCTCTGGAGAAGGAAATGGCAACCCACTCCAGTACTCTTGCCTGGAAAATCCCATGGACAGAGGAGCCTGGTAGGCTGCAGCCCATGGGGTCACAAAGAGTCGGACACTACTGAGCGACTTCACTTCACTTTACTTCCTAGGCTCTGGCTCAGGTCTTCACAGGGCAGCCTTGGGGCTCAGGGACTGGCAAGGGTAGGCAGGTGGACAAGGGACAGAAAGCACCAAGGCATCCCAAGAGAATGAAAGCCACTCCATTGCTTGATTTACCCTCCATCTTCCTTCTAAAGTACCTTGAGAGGAAAAAAGAAAATCCTGGGTACACTAGAGGGCCTGTGCCTCAAAGTCAATTAACAGAGGTTAGAATCCACAAACACTCACTTTTCAGGCTTGCTGCTTTTCCCTCTTTGAAAGCCAGAAGCGTCCAAACCCTTCTTCCATTAGGCTTGAACATGTACCTCATGCCTGGGGTTGGGCCTTAGCTTGAGTGAGGGAACTAAATCAGCCTCTTACCCAGAGAAGATCTGAGAGTTACAGGGGCAGAAACCAGCACAGGTGCCCCGGAGGTCCCCTTGAGCTAATACAGGGGAGCTCTGGGGCAAGCTATTTTAACTTGGAAAATAGCCCCAAGATAGGAACTGCTGTTAATGTAACTTAGAACTATTTTTAAGTTATCGAAAGCAATTTCACATGCCTGATGCACAGTGTCAGAGTTTGGAGCAGAAAAAGGTTTATTGCAGGGTGAAGCAAAGCAAACAGCTGGCGCATGTTCAAAAACCCAGAACTCTCCTAAGGGTTTCAGCAAAGCAGTTTTAAAGGCAAGGTAAGGGCTGGGCACCATTCTCAGATTGTTTGATGGTGGTCAGTCTTTAGGTGCTAGAAGTTCTGGAGCCAGTGCTCATCATCATCAAGTAGTTACTTTCTTCCACTTTGTGGTAGTTTCAGGATCTGAAAAACTCAGACAATATACATCAGATACTAATCATCTGGGTTCTTCAGAGAGGAGCTAAAGCAGAGGCTATGGGGGAAGAGGTCTAATCCAGGAAGGCCTTTTAGGGTCCTCTTCCCTTACAATTATGGCCCTTCAAGTGCTGTGGCCTTCCTTCTCCAAGATGATCTAATCACCAAATTGTTAGAAGCTCAATTACAAACTAAGAAAACACAGATATTGGGAGGAGCAGAAATGGTCTCATTGTGAAGTGTTTTTCTATTGTTCCCATTACCACCAAATGTTATTTATTTATTTTTGGCCATGCCATAAGGCATGTGGGATCTTAGTTCCTGAACCAGGGATCAAACCTGTGCCCCCTGCATTAGAAACTCAGATTCTTAACCACTGGACTGCCAGAGAAGTCCCACACACGTTCACTATTGTTAGGAGAAATTGAGTTGTACTAATGGCTTCCCTTGTGTCTTCCCCCAGGTCTGAAGGTGTTCAATATGCTACTGGGGAAGAGTGAGGACAATTATGAACAGGTCAAGAAAGAATTAAGCTGCTAGACCAAAGTGGGAACAATACTCAGTTATGGATGTGTCTGGTGCTGAAAGTAAAGTCCAATGCTGCAAAGAACAGTATTGCATAGGAACCTGGAATGTTAGGTCCATGGAAGACAAATTGGAAGTGGTCAAACAGGAGATGGCAAGAGTGAACGTCGACATTCTAGGAATCAGCGAACTAAGATGGACTGGAAAGGATGAATTTGACTCAGATGACCATTATATCTACTACTGTGGGCAGGAATCCCTTAGAAGAAATGGAGTAGCCATCATAGTCAACAAAAGAGTCCGAAATGCAGTACTTGGGTGCAATCTTAAAAACGACAGAATGATCTCTGTTCGTTTCCAAGGCAAACCATTCAATATCACAGTAATCCAAGTCTATGCCCCAACCAGTAACACTCAAGAAGCTGAAGTTGAACGGTTCTATGAAGACCTACAAGACCTTCTAAAACTAACACCCAAAAAAGATATCCTTTTCATTATAGGGGACTGGAATGCAAAAGTAGGAAGTCAAGAAACACCTGGAGTAACAGGCAAATTTGGCCTTGGAATACGGAATGAAGCAGGGCAAAGGCTAATAGAGTTTTGCCAAGAGAACGCACTGGTCATAGCAAACACCCTCTTCCAACAACACAAGAGAAGACTCTACACATGGACATCACCAGGTGGCCAACACCGAAATCAGATTGATTATATTCTCTGCAGCCAAAGATGGAGAAGCTCTATACAGTCAGCAAAAACAAGACCGGGAGCTGACTGTGGCTCAGATCATCAGCTCCTTATTGCCAAATTCAGACTTAAATTGAAGAAAGTAGGGAAAACCACTAGACCATCCAGGTATGACCTGAATCAAATCCCTTATGATTATACAGTGGAGGTAACTAAAAGTTTCAAGGGATTAGATCTGATAGACAGAGTACCTGAAGAATTATGGACAGAGGTTCGTAAGATTGTACAGGAGGCAGTGACAAAAAACATCCCAAAGGAAAAGAAATGCAAGAAGGCAAAGTGGTTGTCTAATGAGGCCTTACAAATAGCTGAGAAAAGAAGAGAAGCTAAAGGCAAAGGAGAAGAGAGAAGCTATAAACAACTGAATGCAGAGTTCCAGAGAATAGCGAGGAGAGATAAGAAGGCCTACTTAAATGAACAGTGCAAAGAAATAGAGGAAAACAATAGAAAGGGAAAGACTAGAGATCTTTTCAAGAAAATTGGAGCTATCAAGGAAGCATTTCATGCAAGGATGGACACAATAAATGACAGAAACGGTAAGGACCTAAGAGAAGCAGAACAGATTAAGAAGAGGTGGCAAGAATACACTGAAGAACTATACAAAAAAGGTCTTAATGATCCAGATAACCAAGATGGTGTGGTCACTCACCTAGAACCTGACATCCTGGAATGTGAAGTCAAGTGGGCCCTAGGAAACATTACTACAAACAAAGCTAGTGGAGATGATGGAATTCCAGTTGAACTATTTCAAATCCTTAAAGATGATGCTGTGAAAGTTCTGCATGCAATATGTCAGCAAATTTGGAAAACTCAGCAGTGGCCACAGGACTGGAAAAGGTCAGTTTTCATTCCAATCCCAAAGAAGGGCAATTCCAAAGAGTGCTCAAACTACCGTACTGTTGCGCTCATTTCACATGCTAGCAAGGTTATGCTCAAAATCCTTCAAGCTAGGCTTCAACAGTACATGAATCGAGAACTTCCAGATGTACAAGCTGGGTTTAGAAAAGGCAGAGGAACCAGAGATCAAATTGCCAACATTCGTTGGATCATGGAGAAAGCAAGGGAGTTCCAGAAAAACATCTACTTTTGCTTCATTGACTATGCTAAAACCCTTGACTCTGTGGATCACAACAAACTGTGGAAAATTCTTCAAGAGATGGGCATACCAGATCACCTTACCTGTCTCCTGAGAAACCTGTATGCAGGTCAAGAAGCAACAGTTAGAACCAGACATGGAACAACAGACTGGTTCCAAATTGGGAAAGGAGTACGACAAGGCTGTATATTGTCACCCTACTTATTTAACTTATATGCAGAGTACATCATGCGAAATGCTGGGCTGGATGAATCACAAGCTGGAATCAAGATTGCCGGGAGAAATATCAACAACCTCAGATATGCAGATGACACCATCCTAATGGCCGAAAGTGAAGAGGAACTAAAGAGCCTCTTAATGAGGGTGAAAGAGGAGAGTGAAAAAGCTGGCTTGAAACTCAACATTAAAAAAACTAAGATCATGGCATCTGGTCCCATCACTTCATG
>NW_011495023.1:14058504-14073851 GCF_000754665.1 Bison bison bison
AAAAGACGCTTGCTCCTTGGAAGGAAAGCTATGACAAACCTAGACAGAATATTAAAAAGCAGAGACATCACTTTGCCAACAAAGGTCCGTCTAGTCAAAGCTATGGTTTTTCCAGTAGTCATGTATGGATGTGAGAGTTGGACCATAAAGAAGGCTGAGCGCCAAAGAATTGATGCTTTTGAACTGTGGTGCTGGAGAAGACTCTTGAGAATCCCTTGGACTGCAAGAATATCAAACAAGTCAGTCCTAAAGGAAATAAACCCTGAATATTCATTAGCAGGGCTGATGCTGAAGCTGAAGCTCCAATACTTTGGCCACGTGATGCGAAGAGCCAACTCATTGGAAAAGACCCTGATGTTGGGAAAGATTGAAGGCAAAAGAAGAAGGGGGCGACAGAGAATGAGATGGTTAGATAGCATCACTGACTCAATGGACATGAGTTTGAGCAAACTCAGAGAGATAGTGGAGGACAGAAGAGCCTGGCGTGCTGCAGTCCATGGGGTTGCAAAGAGTCGGACATGACTTAATAACTCAAACACAGAAATAAAAACTGGTGGCTCAGTGGTAAAGAATCTGCCTGCCAATGCAGGAGACACAGGCTAGATCGCTGATCTGGGAAGATCCCTGGAGAAGGAAATGGCAACCCACTCCAGTATTCTTGCTTGGAGAACCTCATGGACAGAGGAGCCTGGAGGGTCCATGGGGTCACAAAGGGTCGGACACGACTCATGACTGAACCACCACAAGAACTTGAAATAACTGATCGGATAGAAACTTTTACATGTACTAATGCAATACTATTAACAAACTATGGCTACTGTGTCTCAATTATATGCCTGACATCCATTTTGATGTGTCCTATGAAATATTTTAACTGTACATGTGTATTGGCCTTTGAGTGTTTTCTTATTTGCCACTGATAGGGGTAGTGTGGTAGAAAGATATCAGAGAACACAGTCTTAGCCCTGGCATTGCCAATAATTGGTTGTGTGCCTTGGCGGTGAGCCCAGTTTCCTTATCTGTAAAATACAACAAAAGAAAGAAGAGGAAATGATTGTTGAGGGCCCTCTAGTTCTAAAATTCTGTAGCTGGATTAGTATTTGAAGCAGTGAGTCCTGATTGGGCCACATGTTAATTATCTGCTCAAACTGAAATGATCTTGAAAGAACACATTTTAAAAATCTGCTATAAAGCAAATATACTTTTAAACCAACTAAGCCTATAGAAATCATATACATGCTAACATCATGTGATGTTATACATGCTAACATTCATAATGCATGAAACAAACTTTTCTAATATTTATTACATAATACAGTGCCATAAATATATATATTAGTATATATTAGTATCTTTCTATATAAATAGAGCTATGCAGTTACAGTGATTTATATATAGTTAACAATCAATATATGAAATCTAGAACCTGTTAAGCATTAGTGCTATAAATCAAAATAAATATGACCAAGGATGTTACATTGTAAGAAGGAAGAACAAGTACAGGAAAGAGTTCATGAAAAATACCAACTTTGTGAGAGAAAAGATGGTAGAACCCCATCCCCATGCAGCCTGATTACAAAATGTTCACTCTGATCCTTCAGGGTGTTCACCATGTAATTCCAGACTCACTTTTCTGCCCTAAGTTTGCTTTCTCCCATTCTTTGCTGCCACTACAACCTAGAGTACTCAGAATCGCCCAAACATGCTCCATTTCCGAGCTTTCCTGCTTCTGTTCTTCACCCTGCCTAGAAACCCTAGCCTTCTCCAAGACCCACACTTAAAGCAGACACTTCCTTCTAGACTCCCAGGCTGGAAACCCCCAACTTGCTTCAATTCTGCAATCCATCTGCCTCCCAGTCTTCTGCAATACAAATCCTACCTGTTCCTATCAACCCATTCAATTCATTCTAGCCCAGTTTGCCACATCTAGCTCCTATCTGCCACATCTTTTCTTTACCTGATACTTCCTCTCTAAAACTTATCACAGTGACAATCATTTCAAGAACAGAAACTTCTTCCACAGTCACAATTTACAACAGTCTCCTTGGAAGCACCTATAAGATGTTAGCCCCCTCGGATTGAATTATGTATGTGCTGTCTTCCAAACCCTGGCACAAGCTGCATGAGCTGGGGGTGCCACAATCCAGAGTAGCTAAGGAGGAATGTGGGATGGACAGATAAAGAAGAAAAAAGAAGATATATATTGGGACTTCCTCAATGGTCCAGTGGTTAAGACTCCACCTTCCAATGCAGGGTGCACGCGTTCAGTCCCTGGCCAGGCAACTAAGATCCCACATGCCGTGCAGTGTGGCAAAAACAAAAAAAATGTATATTGACTACTCTTTCTCAACTGTTCTTAGAGGAGAAGATTGGCTATGTAACCTTATAGTTTCCGATAAAGTTATCCTCAGTGACGTGTCCAATGGAGCTGATGTTTTAATCAGAGAAGCTCCACACTAGTTCGAAAATACAAATAAACATCAAAAGTTGAACTTTTAGGATAGTCAGTGCATTTTCCTTCAAAACAGAAAATACACTTTGTCAAGAAACCGAAATACTTAAAAATAGATATCTACTGAGAAGCTGCTTTATCCTGCTTTATCAGCTTGGTCCTCTGTGACAACCTAGGTGGGTGGGATGGTGGGGTGGGAGGGAGACCAAAGAGGGAAGGGATACGTGTATACATACAGCTGATTCCCACTGTTGTACAGCAAGAAACTAACACAACATTGTGAAGCGATTATACTCCAAATAAAAATTAAAAAAAAAATTTAAAAACCGAAATGATGGTTAACATCTTGCACATATGAAGTATATCAAAGATAATTATGGGGCAGAATAGAATATCAAGGGGCATGCTGCTTAGTCGCTTTAGTCATATCCAACTCAGTTCGACCCTAAGGAGTGCAGCCTGCCGGGCTCCTCTGCCCGTGGGATTCTCAAGGCAACAGTACTAAGAGTGGATTGCCATGGGGTAAAGTAAAATAATAACAGCATACTCTCAATTATTTAAAGGCTTGTTGTTTAAGTTGAAATCTAATGACATTTTATTCTTCATCTCCTACCTGTCACCAATCATTAATTTCTAACAAAATTAAATAAAGCCTGACAAATGCTTGAAATGTTTTTTGCAACCATCCTTGAGTTTCCACGATCCAGGCCATTCTTTATTCCTCAGTGAAATGTGATCTGGGTTTCTATATTGGATTGCCTACAGGGAGAGAAAAGCCTGCTTATGCCACTTTGAGTGACGAATAAATTACATTCTGGTTTTACACAGAAAAAGAATGGTCTTTATGAACTGCATGGACAATTTTAAAAATAGTCATCTGGGAATAAATTGCCAATAAATGCCCTCAAGAGAGGAGACCATATTTAGATGAAATTTGAAATGGAAAGACCCAGAGAATTTATCCACCGCAAGTGGTTATTCCAGACACTTATTTCAGAATGCCTTTTACCAGTTCTTGATGTGCCAGCAAGAAGCTTGTGAGCTGCTAACAAGGCGCACAGGGCACTTCACAGAATAAGGTGTTTGGTGGTGAAGCGCTTGAATTATTAGAAAAGCCTTCTTTATAGTCATCCAAAATCTAGCTTCTTTTCGATTGGCCCTCTGCACTGATTTTGAAGAACTCTCCCTCTTTTGCAATGAACTGCATTGTGGTTAAGAATACAGACTTGGAAGCCAAAGAGTGCAGAAAAGAAATGCTCTGGATTTCCCTGGCTGTCCAGTGGTAAAGATTCTGAGCTTCCAGTGTGGGGGTGTGGGTTCCATCCCTGGTCAGGGAACTAAGATCCTACATGGCGCAGCCAAAATAATAATAAATAAAAGAATTTTTTAAAAAAGAAATCATAGCTCTGCCTCTAAGTCACTTAACCTCTCTGAGCCGCAGTGCATCTAAGATGTGTAAAAATAGAACATGCAATTGCTGTGGAGATTCTACAAGAATTAAAAGCACTTTGCCCAGTGCCTGGTAGTGGTTTAGTCACTAAGTAATGTCAGATTCTTGTGACCCCGTGGATTGTAGCCCTGCAGACTGCTCTGTCCATGGGATTTCCCAGGCAAGAATACTGGCGTGGGTTGCCATTTCCTTCTCCAGGGGACCTTCCCGATCCAGGGATCACCCAGATCTCCTGCATTGCAGGCAGATTCTTTACCAACTGAGCCACCAGGGAAGCCCCATCGCCCAGTGCCCAGTGCACAGATGTATGTGTGATGAACAGTGTCTCTATAATGACATTCTTTACGTGGATCCTATGGCGTGACTCTGACCCCTGGAGTCAATCACACTCCAGTGTGGTGATGCCTGATTTAAGAGACATAACTGAGCATGGGGCCCAGACAAAGTCAGATCATCATATAGAGTGCTCCAGACGGACACAGATGTATCTAAGGGCTCCGGTGGGACAGGTGAGAGCATCCTGGGGTTGCCAGGGCTTGGAGCAGCATGAAATAAAGCTAGATTCAGGAAGCCATAAGCATGACTGAGGGGTTGCTGAGCACAGTCTAATCACAGGTAGTCAGAAGACAGACAGCAGCACATGTCCTAAGAGAAGCCCCCCTCTTACCTCTTAACTCCCAGAAAGATCACGGCAGCTGTGAAGGTGTGTCTACAGAGCTGGCAGATTTAGGGGAAAAAAATGTTAACATGACCTCACCCAGGATGCAAGAGCAGGTAAAACCTGGGATGGAGATGAGGTGAAACTTAATACTATCCACTCATTTATTGACTCTTCTTTGTGCCAGGTACTGAAGAATTTTTCATTAAAAAAATTTAAAATCTGCTATTTCTGACCATAAAAAATGCCAACAATAAAAAACAATTTGACATCTTCTTCTCTCTAAGCATAGGACTATTTTATACAATTTCATTGTTTCTTTAGAGCTACACTGGCCAGTAGGGCAGCCTCTACCCACATCTGGTGACTTGTGTTTATACTAACTTAATTAAACATTAAATATTTAGTTCATCAGTCACCCAAGGCAAATTACAAGTAACACAGCAAAAAACAAAACAAACAAACAAAAAAAGAGATCATTTCCTTCATCACAGAAAGTTCTATTGATCAGAATTTCTCAAGAGTGACAGTCTCTTGAAGCTATGACTTTCATGGGCACCCCATCAATAACTGGACAGTGTTGAAGAAGCATGCAGCAATTGCTTAATTATTGCATGCTGAACACTGATTTAAAATAAGTTCCCCTGAAATATGGAGTAAAAGAAACACAAAGAAAAGCAAACCTTGTGGCCAAACCTTCATCTTCTTTCTCTGGGGTCCAGACACCTTATTCATAGCCTGTCACAAAGGAAAAATGAAACAAAACAGGAAACAGCAGGTGTGTTCTATCAATGACATGATAAATTTCTAAGAGAAAAAGTACAGATGGAAAAAATATGAACTTCCTGGTGTCTGGAAGGAACAGTACTTTTCTGCTGTGAAGAATAGTCTACTGACGTTGGATTGTGAATACTGTTTTACATTTATCTGAGAAGAAAGAAAAGAAAAAAACAAGTGTGTGCGGTTTTTCTTTTTTTAATTGCAATCAAAAGGAAATTTCATAATAGATTTTTTGCTGAGAAGCATAGAAACCATAGGGCTTCCCTAGTGGCTCAGGGGTAAAGAATCTGCCTGTCACTTTGTCCAGTTTGAAACTTGTTAACAGCTGCATAACAAATTATATCATAATGGAAGATATAACCCACTGTATGTAATTCTAACAATTACATATAATTATTTTCTTAGTTTTCAAAAAAGTTTTATATATATATTTATATATATTACCAGGAGACTAATTTGCATATTATCTAACAAGATGTCTTTCTTTACTGTTTTCTATTATAGCATTTTTATCAGGTGGGAAAGTAAGACTCACTTTGGGAATTAAAAAAAATAAAAATGTAATGCCTTCATGGACTTCCCTGGTGGTCCAGTTTCCATGACTCTGCGCTCCCAATGCAGGGTGCCCAGATTCCATCCCTGGTCAGGGCACTAGATCCCACACGCTGCAACTAAAGAAAAAGAAAAAGAAAAAAAAAAAAAGATCCCAGATGCTATAACTAAAGATCCTGAAGATGGAAGATCCTTCGTGATATAACTAAGATCTGGCTCAGACAAATAAATAAATAATACATACATATCTTTCAAATGTAATGCCTTTCAGAGCTGTTATTACTGTGTTCCTCTTCTCTAGTACTGTATCTAAATACTCAGACTATTTCAGGTAACCAAGTCACACAAACCAGAAGCATCAGGAAGAAGAAAAGGGAAAACACACACACACACATATACACTGCATAAGCCTTTATTCTTCTTCATAGTCTTTTTTAAAAAATTGCTACAGTTACTAGGACTAAAGACAGAGAAAAAATCATACACAAGGATTTTTCATTTTACCCTTGTTAGTTAGGTAGTGGTTTAGATACATAACAGAAACTTAGAATAGTTCTCAGATGATCCAATATTGATAAAAATAAATGAAATATAATAACAGCCTCATGAGACTGCACTTACTATATTTACTCACTATATAAGAAAAATAACTTCATATTTATTTAAAATTGTTAAAATTGACCTTCTAAGCTTTCAAAGTCACTACTGTAAACATTATATGAGTCCAACTTATCCTCCAAACTTTCTGTTCACCCTTGGAATGCACCAGAGGCCATTAACCTTTATATTCTAGAGTTGAACTGAGTCCTGCAGATCAAGACTATTAGTGTTTCATTTCCATCTAAGGTAATTACTGCTAAGTTAAAATACAGTACAAGTCCTAAAAGGATTTGTTCTATGTTTAGTCACTCGGAGACTAGGAATAACTAAAATAGACTATATTTCAGTAGATGGTGAAAGTAAGTTTTAATAATAGAATAACATCAATTATATATGATAATATAGGCCTATAGGTTTCAAAGAACTTTATGAATGTTTAAAATGCTTATTAATCTATTTTAGACCTATCAGATTGTCTTTTCAATAATCTGGTTTATTACAAAGATTAATAAAGAGAAAACATCACATGATTTTCTCAGTGACACATAAACCAATATTCTCCAAGTTAACAGATTTATTTGCAAATCACAGAAGCACATTTTTAAAGGAAGAGAAATTAGAAGATTGTATCAGTATTTAACAACAACAACAAAAAGTCTGGAAGGCATCAAATAACACATGAAATAGAAGAGTTGGCATATTTGAGGAAAAAATTCTCATAAGCGGTTAAAAATCTTTCTGGTTAGGAAGGAATGTCTGGAATCTGCATGTCATATCTTTTTTCACTTCTTTCATTTTAGATCTAAATCCCAGCACAGGATGGGAAAAGAATGCAACAAAGAGCACTCTATATATATCCTCACCGAATTTATAGTTTTAAATTCCAAAAGGTTCAGATTGCAGTTTCATCAAATTTCTTGTTCCCTATAGACATGAGACACCACTATTTGGAAAACAAATTTTTGATTATCACCAAAAGTGAAAGAGACCTGGGACTTTCCTGGTGGTCCAGTGGCTGACTCTGCTCTCCCAGTGCAGGGGGCCTGCGTTTGATCCCCAGTCAGGGAACTAGATCCCACGTGCTGCAACTAAAGATCCCACATGCCACAACTAAGACTTGGCAGAGCCAAATAAATAAATATTTTTTAAAAGTGAAAGAGACCTGGTAAACATATATTAAAAATACCCAGAGTAAGGAAAGCCCAAGCCAACTACAAGAATCTCTCTTCTGATTATTCTTTCTCTTTTCTACTAGGGATAAAACATTTACACCCATTACCCACAATTGGGAAAGTCAGGACATATATAAAAAAAGAAAATTTGAAACCCACAGATGAGAACTATGGCTAATATTTTGATGTTTCTTCTGCTAGTCTTTGTACTAATTATATTTTATAAAATCATAAACTTATTGTATACATACTTTATACCCTAATTTTTTTCATCTAACATTTTACCATTACCAGTTCTGTACTTCATTATGCATATATCAAAGAGGTATATATATTTAAGTGTGATCTTTATTTTTTCTGAATTTTAGAAATAATACATGCTAATTTGGAGGAGGAAAACAAATTACAAAAGAAAAAGAAAGGGAAAAGATATACCCTTCTATAAAATCTTGATTCTATCCTTATACCTAAAACACAACCACTTTTAACACTTTAGTTTTGTGCCTTATTTCTTATCTTTCCTGCCTCATTTCTGTAGTACATAAACAATCATTTTTTCTATTCTTGAGTATTGAACATTTAATAGGTTTTAGTTTTCTACATCAAGAGTGAGTGTAATATCTGAATATTAAGATGCAAATTCTTACATATTAATATTCACACATTCTTATATGTTTACCAGATCAAATCAAAAAGTGGGATCAGTTCAGTTCAGTTCAGTCACTCAGTTGTGTATGACTCTTTGCAACTCCATGGACACCAGGCTTCCTTGTCCATCACCAACTCTAGGAACTTGCTCAAATTCATGTCCATCGAGTCGGTGATGTCATCCAACCATCTCATTCTCTGTCGCCCCCTTCTCCTCCTGCCTTCAATCTTTCCCAGCATCAGGGTCTTTTCCAGTGAGTCAGTTCTTCACATCAGGTGGCCAAAGTATTGGAGTTTCAGCTTCAGCATCAGTCCTTCCAATGAATATTCAAACTGATTTCCTTTAGTTTGATCTCCTGGCAGTCCAAGGCACTCTCAAGAGTCTTTTCCAGCACCACAGTTCAAAAGCATCAATTTTTCAGAGCTCAGCCTTCTTTATGGTCCAATTCTCACACCCATACGTAACTGCTGGAAAAACCATAGCTTTGACTAGACAGAACTTTGTTGGCAAAGTGATGTCTTCACTTTTTAATATGCTTTCTAGGTTGATCATAGCTTTCTTCCAAGGAGCAAGCATCTTTTAATTTCATGGCTGCAGTCACCATCTTCAGTGATTTTGGAGTCCAAGAAAATAAAGTTTGTCACTGTTTCCATCGTTTCCCCATCTATTTGCCATGAAGTGATGGGGCCAGATGCCATGATCTTAGTTTTCTGAATGCTGAGTTTTAAGCCAGCTTTTTCACTCTCACTTTCATCAAGAGGCTCTTTAGTTCCTTTTCACTTTCTTCCTTAAGGGTGGTATCATCTGCATACCTGAGGTTAGTGATATTTCTCCCAGCAATCTTGATTCCAGCTTGTGCTTCATCCAGCCAGGCATTTCACATGATGTACTCTGCATATAAGCTAAATAAGCATTTGGAACCAGTCCGTTGTTTCATGTCTGATTTTAACTATTGCTTCTTGACCTTGCACACAAACGAGGCAGGTATGGTGGTCTGGGATTCCCATCTCTTGAAGAATTTTCCACATTTTATTGTGATCCACACAGTCAAAGGCTTTGGCATAGTAAAAAAAGCAGTAGATGTTTTTCTGGAACTCTCTTGCTTTTTAGATAATCCAATAGATGTTGGCCATTTGATCTGATTCCTCTGCCTTTTCTTAATCCAGCTTGAACATCTGAAAGATCTTGGTTCACCTACTGTTGAAGCCTGGCTTGGAGAATTTTGAGCATTACTTTGCTAGCATGTGAGATGAGTGCAATTGTGCAGCAGTTTGAACATTCTTTGGCATTGCCTTTCTTTGGGTTTGGGATGAAAACTGACCTTTTCCAGTCCTGTGGCCACTGCTGAGTTTTCCAAATTTGCTGGCATATAGAGTGCAACACTTTAACAGCATCATCTTTTAGGATTAGATATGGCTCAGCTGGAATTCCATTACCTCCACTAGCTTTGTTCGTAGTGATGCTTCCTAAGGCCCACTTGACTTTGCATTCCAGGATGTCTGGCTCTAGATGAGTGATCACACCATCATGGTTATCTGGGTCATAAAAGCTTATGACCTAAGTCTTTGAGGCAGCTGATTAAAAGTCATCTCCAGAAAGACTGCAGAGCCCAAATTCCCATCAGCCATGGCTGGAATAGTACCCTGCTATATCCTTATGAAGTGTCGCTAGTTGTAACCTTTGTCATTTTTTTACGTCAAAAATGACTATATCATTTTTATTTCCCCTTTTTGCGATTGACACAAAAACCTGAATTTTTATATGTTTAGGATTAATTATATGTTTCTTAGTCATCTGTAGTTTTTTCTTTTGTCAGTGATTTGTGATATTTGTCCTTTCTCTACTGGGTTCATAGGCATTTCTTACTGAATTATCACAATGTTATTTTTGTTGTTAATTTTAAAACTATTAACCACGTGTATCATAAAAACACTTTCCAGTTCCACTTTTTCCATTAAATATGGTTTATAATATTATATGAAACAAAAGTACTTAATCTTCTACAGCCTAACACACATATTTTTCCTTTGTGACTTACCCTATCTATGTCTTTTTAGGCTTCAGTTCAGTTCAGTTCAGTTCAGTCCAGTCGCTCAGTCGTGTCAGACTCTGCGACCCCATGAATTGCACCACACCAGAGTCCTTTACTTAGAAAAAATAAGCTAAATTCACTTTCATGTTCTTCTGTTCCTTATGTTTCAGTTTTTTAAATTTATTTTGATACAGTATGCAAAGTGAGATTTTTAAACCTAACTTTCATCTAGAAACCTAGTTGCCCCTTTCACACTGGTTTGTAAGACTTCAGGTTCTACATACCATATTCTAATTTACTGTGATGGGAGGCGTGGCTAGGAGAGGCGGAGGAGCGGGAGGGGGAAGAATGGGCATGAGGGAGGACAGGGCATTCCTTCTTGGAAAAGTCAGTGGGTGAACCACACTTGTAACTACTCAAGCTTTATAATACATTCTCACATCTGATAGAAAGCTTCACAATTTCTCTTCTTTTGCAAACATTTCTTAGCCATGCCTTCCCATTCTAAGCTCCTTTCAATATTTTCCCAACATCTGGTACCAGTTATTCTTAGGTCCTTTCCATAAGAAGAGCAGAAGAGATGGAAATCCAGGCCACAAGAAGCTTGTGATTTTCCCATATCCCTTCTAGCTTTAGTCAGTGTGATACCAGGGGCCCTTTCCACTCTTTCAGCTTTTGTGGGGGGCTTTTTAAAGTCATAAATCCATTTTGATGCTTCCAATTTAATAAAACCTGTTAATGTAACACTTATTATGTATTTCCCTTTTCAAGCCTACTGGTACACCATCTTCTCACCAAACTTGATGCACAGGCTGTGTTTAAATCCTAAATTCTGTTTAAATGACAGCATTGCACAAAATTGAGAAGAATCCATCTCTCTTTCTCTTTTTTTCCTTTTTGGTTCTTTCCCCACATCCTCAAGTCGGCTCAGAGTTCACGGTCCAGAGACTCTTTCAAGGTACTTTCATCTCTTTTTGAGCACATCACCCACTACCAGAAAATAAAGAAAGGAGGACCTTGGAGGGGAGGAAAGACAAAATGAGAGGAGAGGAAAGAAAACATCACTAAGGTGTAAGGCTCTGACCTCACTAATATTGTCCCCATATACTTATAATAAAGATGTAATTGGGAGTGATGTGTATATGCTTACCATATGTAAAGTAGCTAGCCGGTGGGAAGCTGCTGTGCTGCACAGGGAGCTCAGCTCATTGCTCTGTGATGACCTAGAGGGGCGGGATGTTGCAGGGAGGGAGGCTCAAGAGGGAGGGGATATATGTATACATCCAGCTGATTCACTTCGCTGTACAGATGAAACTAACACAACATTTTAAAGCAATTATACCTCAATGCCTAACTAAATAAAGAGTAAAAAATAGAAAGTATTTCAAGACAAAATCTTCCTCTTATTTTTCCTAATTAGAAACCAAAATACAGACTCAGCTTTATTTTTCAACTCAAATTAATACCAAGGTTTTTATTATTGTTGTTATTTATTTTTAATGAAGGGAAACTTTGTACTAAATTCTAATATTTCAGGAGTTCCCTTGGATGGATGGATGCATAGCTAGGTATTTCATATCTCAGGATTCGATTACCTTGAATCTGTCCTGCCAATCAGGCATATTTTAAAAAATAACCAAATTGGAGTCAGGAATTATTAGAGAAAAGTACCCAATATATCAAGTGTTCATATTCTCAGCAAGTCTTAATAGGACTGTAAAACTTTCACAACAATTATCTAGGATCTATACAAACAAACCCAGGAGGCTTCCATGACATTCCAATGACAAGTCCATATTCATATTCTACTTAGATACCCATCTCCAAAACTACCACAAGGCAGTCACGGGCATTTGTGGCATGATCTCAGAGCTGCACATACCTGTACACATACGTTTATGCACATTTTCACATTTTAAAGAGTTATGCCTGAAATGCTAAGGAAAAAAAAAATTAAACACCATACAGAATATATTTTGTTTAATTTGCCAACAAAGGTCTGTACAGTCAAACCTATGGTTTTTCCAGTAGTCATGTATGGATGTGAGAGTTGGACCATAAAGAAGACTGAGTGCCAAAGAATTGATGCTTTTGAACTGTGGTGTTGGAGAAGACTCTAGAGTCCCTTGGACTGCAAGGAGATCAAACCAATCAATCCTAAAAGAAATCAATCCTGAATATACATTGGAAGGACTGGTGCTGAAGCTGAAACTCCAAAACTTTGGCCACCTGATGCAAAGAACTGACTCACTGGAAAAGACCCTGATGCTGAGAAAGATTGAGGAAATGGAGAAAAGGGGGAGACAGAGGATGAGATGGTTGAATGGCATCACCAACTCAATGGACTTGAATTTGACCAAGCTCCAGTAGATGGTGAAGGACAGGGAGGCCTGGCATGCTGCAGCCCATGGGATCGCAAAGAGTTAGACACAACTTAGCGACTGAACAACAATAACAATTTGTTTTGAGACAAGTTTATTTAAGTATACATGGGAGTCTAGGATCATCCCCCAATTGATAAAAGTTAATCATTTTTTAATTTCATGGGAACACTATATTTTTAATTAATTTATTTTTGGTTGCACTGAGTCTGTTGCTGTGTGAGGGCCTTCTCTAGTCATGGTGAGCTGGGGGCTGCTCTCTGTTGCGGTGCACAGGCTCTAGCTGTGGGTTTCAGCTGTCGCAGCTCGTGGGCTCTAGAGTGCAGGCTTGGTAGTTGTAGTGCATAGGCTTACCTGCTCTGCAGCATGTAGAATCTTTCTGGACTACCTGGGGTTAAACCTATGTTCCCTGCATTGGCAGGCAGATTCTTATCCATTGTGCCACCAGGAAATTCCTTGGAAACACTATTTTTTTAAAACACATTTTAGATAAATGCTTATTTTCCAAAGCAATAATATGTATCAGTCCTGAGTGACATGCCAGCTACTTAAAGAAAAGAAAAAAAAAACAAACAACTCTCTATGAGGAAAACCACTGAGGCACATTTACAGCTTTATTTTGTGACTAGGGTGGGTATTCATGAAGCTCCCAAGCACAACACTCACATCTATAACCCACCTTCTCCTCTGCTGGCCCAGTAACTTGGGGGTGACGGTCTGTAATGTCAAAGCATTCCCTAAGCAATCCTATTCCCTTTTACCTTGAGCAGGAGTTAAAGCGCCAAGTTTTGACTAAAATACCAAAAACTAGACACCACATTCCAAAGTGAAACACGATACAAAGCAACATTATCAAAGGAAGCATGCCAGGAAGGTTATGTAACTCTTAAAACCATGTACCCATGTCAAAGGCAGAAAGAGTTCAAGTTACTTTTTTTAAATGAAGGATAATTGCTTTACAATACTGGTTTCATTTCTGCCATACATCTACATGAATTAGCCATAGATGTACATATGTCTCCTCCCTCTTGCACCTCCCTCCCACCTCCCACTGTTTCCCACCCCTCTGAGTTGTTACAGAGCCCGAGTTTGATTTCCGTGAGTCATACAGCAAATTTCCATTGGCTATCGATTTTACACATGGAAGTGTACAAGGAGATTTTTGAAGATGAAGGTTTTTGGAGAAAGCCAGCATGCTGCATGGATCTGACCAGAAGGTCTACAGGGCTGTTTGCTTACTTGCAAGCATAAGGCAAAGAGCTTCAAAGGGCCACCCAGGGATTGCAAAAGTTCAAACCCTCTTTGAGTTTTTGAAGGTAAAGTATTTCCCTTGGACTAGATTTGATGCAACATAGAGCTAGCTGTCTTAGATCCTGTTCAAGGATGACTTGCTGGAAAGAAGGCACCAGAGCAAAGAGCAGCAAGGGGTGTACTTCCTAGAGAAAGCAGACTCACAGACTTAGAGAAAGAACTTGTGGTTGTCAGCAGGGGAAGGAAGAGGGAAGGGATAGGTAGGGAGTTATGGGATCGGTGTGTACACACTGCTGTATTTAAAAATGGATAACTAACAAGGATCTACTGTACAGGTCAAGGAACTCTGCTCAGTATTATGTGGCAGCCTGGATGGGAGGGGAGTTTGGGAGAAAATGGATACATGTATAAGTATGGCTATATCCCTTTGCTGTCCACCTGAAACTGTCGTGACATTGTTAATCTGCTATCAGTTCAGTTCAGTTGCTCAGTCGTGTCCGACTCTTTGAGACCCCATGAATCGCAGCACGCCAGGCCTCCCTGTCCATCACCAACTCCCGGAGTTCACTCAGACTCACGTCCATCAAGTCGGTGATGCCATCCAGCCATCTCATCCTCTGTTGTCCCCTTCTCCTCCTGCCCCCAATCCCTCCCAGCATCAGAGTCTTTTCCAATGAGTCAACTCTTCGCATGAAGTGGCCAAAGTACTGGAGTTTCAGCTTTAGCATCATTCCTTCCAAAGAACATCCAGGACTGATCTCCTTTAGAATGGACTGGTTGGATTTCCTTGCAGTCTAAGGGACTCTCAAGAGTCTTCTCCAACACCACACTTCAAAAGCATCAATTCTTCGGCGCTCAGCTTTCTTCAGAATCCAACTCTCACATCCATACATGACTACTGGAAAAACCATAGCCTTGACTAGATGAATCTTTGTTGGCAAAGTAATGCCTCTGCTTTTGAATATGCTATCTAGGTTGGTCATAACTTTCCTTCCAAGGAGTAAGCGTCTTTTAATTTCATGGCTGCAATCACCATCTGCAGTGATTCTGGAGCCCCCAAAAATAAAGTCTGACACTGTTTCCACTGT
This sequence comes from Bison bison bison, assembly GCF_000754665.1. Lineage (NCBI taxonomy): Eukaryota > Metazoa > Chordata > Mammalia > Artiodactyla > Bovidae > Bison > Bison bison. Next base: position 14,073,570 of record NW_011495023.1, read on the forward strand.
TTCCCCATCTATTTCCCATGAAGTGATGGGACCAGATGCCATGATCTTTGTTTTCTGAATGTTGAGCTTCAAGCCAACTTTTTCACTCTCTACTTTCACTTTCATCAAGAGGCTTTTTAGTTCCTCTTCACTTTCTGCCATAAGGGTGGTGTCATCTGCATATCTGAGGTTACTGATATTTCTCCCAGCAATCTTGATTCCAGCTTGTGCTTCTTCCAGCCCAGCGTTTCTCATGATGTACTCTGCATATAAGTTAAATAAGCAGGGTGACAATATACAGCC
>NW_011495023.1:14074420-14078336 GCF_000754665.1 Bison bison bison
GTGTATTCTTGCCATCTCTTCTTAATATCTTCTGCTTCTGTTAGGTCTATACCATTTCTGTCCTTTATCGAGCCCATCTTTGCATGAAATGTTGGTATCTCTAATTTTCTTGAAGAGATCTCTAGTCTTTCCCATTCTGTTGTTTTCCTCTATTTCTTTGCATTGATCGCTGAGGAAGGCTTTCTTATCTCTTCTTGCTATTCTTTGGAACTCTGCATTCAGATGCTTATATCTTTCCTTTTCTCCTTTGCTTTTCGCTTCTCTTCTTTTCACAGCTATTTGTAAGGCCTCCCCAGACAGCCATTTTGCTTTTTGCATTTCTTTTCCATGGGGATGGTCTTGATCTGCTATACTCCAATACAAAATAAAAAGTTTAAAAAACAAAAAACAACTCCTAGAGGCTGCGGATGACCAAATACAAATTCACTTCTTCAGGTCAACGTTACTTTGGAAGACAAAGAAGCACCCACTAGAAAAAAGGCCAGTTTTAAGCACATGTCCGGAACTTTTAAACACATGCCAACCACTTCAGTGGTTAGAAGTTCTCCTTCCAATGCAGCCGGTGCAGTTTCAATCCCTGGTCAGGGAACTAAGATACTACATGCCTCAAGGCCAAAAAAACCCCAAAACATAAGCAATACTGCAACAAATTCAATAAAAACTTTAAAAATGGTCCACATCAAAAAATAGTAATAATTTAAAAAATTAACACATGCCAAATGGAGAGGTGTAAGCACTGGCTCATCAACAGTCCTTGTCAAGTAAGAACTTTATTTTCTCCTCCAAACTTTACTTCTCTATTTACCAAGCTGAGGAAAGAGTGATAGCACTTCACACACAGAGAGAAACCAGGACTCCCATTTCCTACAGCTCCTTGCCGGGAAGACACGTAACTTTCAAGTAAGGCTGTGATTTTGATTGTTACATAAACATGGACATTATAAACAACCAAGATTAATTTTCTCATTTGAAACAACCAAGGAAGTGTTTGATTTTCATCAAAGTGACCAGGAAAATCATGGCAATTGCTTGACTTGTCATTTGCAAAATGATCAGACCATTTTTAAAGCTTCCTCCCTTGTCTTTTTATCCTCTCCTGCCCTTGACTTTCAGACACGACCTTTCTTCCTCTTCTTCATGTTACTGTTTAATCATGACAGTCATAACAACAGCTCACATTATTGAGTGTTTATTCTGTGCCAGGCACTCTGCGATGTGTTTTATAAATACATTTCTCATTTCAGCGTCACAGATCTCTACTATTGGCATCCCATTTTATGTATGAGGAAACTGAGGTTTATCCATTGTTGCGAATAAGTAAAGGACTGGCAATTCACCCAGATGGCTTGACCTGAAAAGAATGAATGATATGTGGCTTGTCAGTTCAAAGGATAAAACACACCAGGCTTGCTTTCTTTAATAAAACATATGTGGATCTCCCCCACAGCATGAGAAAATGGGAACATTCCACTGAAGGAGAATGAGTAGAAAAGTAAACATAGCTATTGTTTGTAACCATAAAATCTGCTGATGTACACACTTACTGCAAACTCCTGGATGATATCATTCTGTCAACAGTCACAAAGCTTTCTCAATCTGGACATGAAATAACAACAATGAAAACAACAACATAGAAATTTGTAATGTTTGAGCTTTAAAAGCTGCCTTTTCATATTTTCATCTGATTTTCTTCTCACAACAATCCTATGAGTATGTATCATGAATACTATGTTTTCGATGAGGAAATGAAGATTAAAGCTTTTAAAAACTATGATTTAGGGACCTCTCTAGTGGTGCAGTGGCTAAGACTCCACATTCCCAATGCAGGGGGCCCAGGTTCTATCCCAGGTCAGGGAACTAAGACCCTGCATGATGTAACTAAAAAGATTTCACGTGTTGCAATGAAGATCAAAGACCCCCACATATCACAACTAAGACCCGGCACAGCCACATAAATAAATACAAATCAATAAATATTTTAAAAAATACAAACAAAAACTGTTTTATTTAACACCAAAATGAATACATGAGAGTCAAGACTAAAGGGAGCACATATCAAAGGGTAGTTGATATATCAACCCATATTTGCATCAGTATCCATATTAATCACCCTTAATCTTTAGGCTTTGCATTTTTCAGTCACCAAAATGCCTTACAAAATTCTCTTTCAGATACTGAATCCCTCACTTCATTTCAATGAGATAATTCATGGCAAGTAACAACGCATATAGTTTTCAGATGTAGAAACTAGGGCCTCAAGTAGTAACTGAGCTGGCCAAGTCAATGGAATACAAGAATCTTATAGGGTTTTACAAAACTGAGTTGAATTTCTGTCCTAAAATGGGAAGGCATGCCTTTTCTCACTAGAGAGATTATTCTAGAACTTTAGAACCATGCCAATATATTTCCCAGTAACCAAGTCATCAGGATCTCTATTCTCTGAGAAGGCAAAGATTCATGCAAGCAATTAATCCAGCTAATTAAGTTCCAGGTCTCTTTAATTCCAAAAGTTAAAGCATTCTTTCCTATCTATTCTTCATCTCATCATAAGCAAAGACTCATAAATATTCCCACCTTCCAACCACTATATTTTTCACTCTCTCTATGGCCCCAAATACTACCAATTCACTAGCACAGAGCTTCTCAGGCTTTAGCATTCCTCAGAAACATCTAGAAGTCCTGTTAAAACAAAGATTGCTGGACACCCGCCCCCCGCAGTTTCTGATTTTGTCACATCTGGAGTGGGGACTGACAGGTGGCATTTCTAACAGATTTCCAGGTGATGCTGCTGCTGGTCTGGGTACCACACTTTAAGAGAACCACCGGACAAGTATTTCTCCCAAATAGTCCCTTAAAGGGTTCCCACAGAAAAGCACTCAGCTGCTAAGGCTTCTATCTGGAGGAAAAAGAAACATTTGTCATGACTCATAGCCTTTTTCAAGCTTTTCCAGCCACAAAATTAAAAACAGAAAACGACTAGATTGAAAGCAAAATGAAAACAGCTAATGTTATCCTGTCTAAATTTGAACTTATGGCATGGTTTCTGGAGTTAGGAAAAAAGACATAATAACAACCCAGGTGAGCCCGAGGCTGACCACATTGAAAGCTGGCACTACTGAGGCTACCAGAAAAACCTGGAGGCCCAGCCAGGCTGTCACACCCTGACCCCAATCACCGCAGACACCTGGCTCCCAGTTCTGTTTGGTTTTTCTCTGTCAACGGTAAGTTCTTCCACACAGTTCTCCAAACACATCAATCCATAACTCTTTTCATTAACTCATTTTTTTCCCTACACCATCTCTACTACTTTTAACAGAAAAAAATATCAATTGTCCATAAACAAATATGGTTGGAACATCAAACAGGTAGATCAAAAATCTGAAGAGAGAAGCTGACTAAAGGAGTTGTCTTAGGGGTCCTTTATTTTTGTGATTATCATCTCTAGAAAGCTTTCAGTGTAAACTGGAATTCCATTTTGTATCTCTCTAGGGAAAGACAAAGGCATTTTGTGTTATGGTATAAAATACTTTGGTATTCTAGGTTATTTGTCAAAAGTGTGACTAGTATTTTAAATAGTACTTTCTTATAAATAAAAAAATAACTGACAAGAAATGTTATTCAGTTCAGATCAGTCGCTCAGTCGTGTCCGACTCTTTGCGACCCCATGAATTGCAGCACACCAGGCCTCCCTGTCTATCACCAACTCCCGGAGTTCACCCAGACTCACATCCATTGAGTAGTGATGCTATCCAGCTGTCTCATCCTCTGTCGTCCCCTTCTCCTCCTGCCCCCAATCCCTCCCAGCATCAGAGTCTTTTCCAATGAGTCAACTCTTTGCATGAGGTGGCCAAAGTACTGGAGTTTCAGCTTTAGCATCATTCCCTCCAAAGAAATCCCAGGGCTGATCTCCTTTAGC
>NW_011495023.1:14078804-14083010 GCF_000754665.1 Bison bison bison
TGAATGTTGAGCTTTAAGCCAACTCTTTCACTCTCCACTTTCACTTTCATCAAGAGGCTTTTTAGTTCCTTATAAATCTACAAATAACAAACGCTGGAGAAGGTGCAGAAAAAGGGAACCCTCCTACAGTCTTGGTGAGAATGTAAGTTGGTGCAGCCACTATGGAAAATAGTATGGAGAGTCCTTAGAAAACCAGTTACCATATCATCCAGCAATCCCACTGCTGGGCATATACCCAGATGAAACTATAATTCAAAAAGATACATGTACCCCTATGTTCATAGCAGCATTATTCACAATAGCCAAGATATGGAAACAATCTATACATCCATTGACAGACGAAGGGATAAAGATGTGGTACTTATAAGCAATGAAATACTGCTCAGCCGTAAAAAGAATGAAATAAGGTCATCTGCAGCAACATGGATCCAACTAGAGATTCTCATGCTAAGTGAGGCAGTCAGAAAGAGAAACACAAATACCATGTGATTCACTTATATGTGGAATCTAAAATATGGCACAAGTGAACCTGTCTACAAAACAGAAACGGACTCATGACATAGAGAGCAGACTTACAGTTGCCAAGGGGAAGAGAGGAAGGAAAGGGATGGAGTGGGAGTTTGGGATTAGTAGATGCAAACTAGTATATACAAGACGGATAAACAACAAGGCCCTACTGTACAGCACAGGGAGTATTTTCAATATTCTGTCATAAACCATAATAGAAAAGAATATAAAAAATGTATATATGTGTATAACTGAGTCACTTGGCTATACAGCAGAGACTGGCGCAACATTGTAAATCAACTATACTTCAATAAAAAACAACAAGATATAATATTTCTGCTTAGAAAAGCTGTTCGTTCTACCTTTAATATAAGAACATACTGCAGGAACTATTGCCTGCAAATCACTTCGTGTCCATCACATTTCAAAATATGAGCCAGCCGATGAAGGATAACACTTCTAAGTGATAAACCAAAGTCATCCAAATGTGGTTTTTATGTCCCAGTGCTAAGAGAAGGGAAAACATGAGGATAATGGTAGGGTCACTGAATACACAGACTTGCAAAGAAGTTATTCTGTATGAGCATGAGTCACCAAAACTACTTCCTTAGTGATAACAGTTGCCTAAGTAACTCAGATGCCTGACTGCTAAGAAATACACGGGCAGTGGGTTGGGTTTCGAACCCACTAGTCATTTCCTTTACTTAATTGCTAAGTACTCTTTCTTCCCGGTTGCCGTTTGGGGCCTGTGTTTTCTGTAGCAACCCAGCAACTAGTCATTATGCTCTATTTTATCAGGGAGAACAAAACAGCAAACTCGACATTTCCATGGATTTCACAGAGAAAGTGGCTGTTATTTCCTTCTGACTTGAGGGGGACATCAACTGAACTACTGAAACTACTGAACTAGGCCTCAAAGTGACAGAACGATTATTCAAGACTTAGACAGAAGGATTTCACAGAGAATACAAGAGTGAATTAGATGCCCTCTGAATACAAGGAAGATGCTTTATTCATTTCTGAGTCCTTAGAGCCCAGCAGAGAGCCTGGCCCCCAGGAGGACCCTAAATATACTGACTGAATGGGGTCACTGGTTCTGTTCGGAACATTTCAATCTATTAGGTAATGGTGCCACGGCTGAGTTAAGTTCTCATCAGGCTCGCATGTTTTCACACATCCTTTCCCCTTCTATCTAGTATGCGGCTGTGATGCTTGTTGTTCTCACCCTTGTCCCCACAGCAAACACTTTAACAATGCTGTTTTAACAGAGAGTGGTGCAAGTGTGCATTTCTTGGAAAAATCTGAGCTGCAACAGCAGTGAGATTAATATTGTGCAAGAAATGTTTAAAACTGGGTGGTAAGGTCCTACGTGTTATCAGTAATATAGCCTGAATTTGGCCTTAAGAATCTTGGTCACAGGCAGACACAGAGAATGGGCTTGTGGACATACCGGGGAAGGGGAGGGTGGGATGGATGGATAAAGTGGCAGGGACACATACGCACTAATGGGGAGCCGCTGCAGAAGACAGGGGCTCAGTTCAGCGCTCTGTGATGACCTGGAGGGGACGGAGAGCATGTGGGCAGGCTCAAGAGGGAGGGGATGTATGTATACATGTAGCTGATCCATTTGTTGTATCGCAGAAACTTTACACAATGTTGTAAAGCAATTACACTCCAAAAAATTGTTAAAAAATAATTTCGGTCATTAGGTAGTTCACTAAATCTCTCATTTCACACGTCTCTCATTATTCTTGGACTATACAATATTCCAAACATTAATAAATCTCCCTAAAATGTGAACTAATAGAGTAAGTATGGGGAAAAGCTGTTTCTACTTATAGAGGTGATGTGTTCCAAAAATGTGGTCAGCATCTCTCTTTTCCACTAGCAAATGTGGGTAAAGATTTTCATTCATCTCATTGCATGCGGGGATGATATGTCATAATCATTGCTTCATTCTGGTGAACTGAGTCAGAATTAAGAAATGAGATCTCCACAGAAAACCCCGAAAATGCCCATCAATGTCCTGATGATTCATTAAGGGCACCCTATTCTCTGAATCGGAAGGGGTCTTGTGGCTGCATGGGAAGGGGGTGAGGGGAAATCCATAGAGATAGATGAGACACCATGACAAGAATTCCAGAGACGTGGGGATGTCACCAGCACAAAAAGCATCATGGCATGTAAAGTACTGCAGTACAGTGAAGGATGGAGGGGGGCTGTAGCCAGAAGTCCTAAGTTCAAATCCCAAGTCTGCCACTTCCTGGCTGTGTGAGCGTGAGCAAGTCACTCAAGCTGTTCTTTGCCTTGGTTTCTTCATACATCTAACAGGGTTGTTGTGAGGATTAAATAAGTTAACGCATGGCAAATAGAAAGCACTCAATATACGTAACCTATCATTATGAATACCACTAGCGTTCCCATCTGGGCCACACTCTGATTCTAGGAACAACATCAAAATCATGCCTGGTTATCATTAACATTGTTTGGAGTTCACTAATCAAGGCCTGTGAAAACCAACCCAAAGTCAGCAAAAGAAAAACCCTGATTAGACATCCAAATATGACTGCATTGTATTCTGTGCACACATTTTTAACCTCCTAAAGTTCTAGAGATGACAGATGAATAAATTACAATATTGTTCCAGAAGTTTTTCATGATTTATGATCCAGAAGGTATATTTCATCTATATTAAGCTCAAATCTCATCATATTTTTGTAGTTACTCCACACAGCCATATGAGTCCCATTAGAGAGTATATTTCCAGTACTTGGCTAATTAGAGATACAAAGTCTTACTCAATCTTTTGGAAACCATTGCAGCAGAATTACAGAGAGGGCTGCCAATCCCTTTATTCTGCTACAGTTAACTCAGAATGTTCTTTCTTTACTTATTTTGTATCATTCTAATGAATTTTCTTAATCCTTTTGCCCTGCTTAGTTTTATCATTACGCCATCTTATATGTCCTTTCATTTGTCATATGGCTCCATTTAGGGTTACTCTGATTTATTTTTTCTAATATTTTGTCTTTTTTTGTAATTAGGAGAATATAAATATGATTCTTTTGTATTGGGTTTTTTCCCCCTCATCATCATGTTTTTGATTTTCATTTATTTTTTATTTGAAGGATAATTGCTTTACAGAATTTTGTTTTCTGTCAAACCTCAACATGAATTAGCCATAGGTATACATACAACCTTATTGCCAAATTCAGACTTAAATTGAAGAAAGTAGGGAAAACCACTAGACCATTCAGGTATGACCTAAATCAAATCCCTTATGATTATACAGTGGAAGTGAGAAATAGATTTAAGGGCCTAGATCTGATAGATAGAGTGCCTGATGAACTATGGAATGAGGTTCGTGACATTGTACAGGAGACAGGGATCAAGACCATTCCCATAGAAAAGAAATGCAAAAAAGCAAAATGGCTGTCTGGGGAGGCCTTACAAATAGCTGTGAAAAGAAGAGAAGCGAAAAGCAAAGGAGCAAAGGAAAGATATAAACATCTGAATGCAGAGTTCCAAAGAATAGCAAGAAGAGATAAGAAAGCCTTCTTCAGCGATCAATGCAAAGAAATAGAGGAAAACAACAGAATGGGAAAGACTAGGGATCTCTTCAAGAAAATCAGAGATACCAAAGGAACATTTCATGCAAAGATGAGCTCGATAAAGGACAGAAATGGTATGGAACAGAAG
>NW_011495023.1:14083391-14083907 GCF_000754665.1 Bison bison bison
TCACTTTCTTGCACTGGAGAAGGAAATGGCAACCCACTCCAGTGTTCTTGCCTGGAGAATCCCAGGGACAGGGGAGCCTGGTTGGCTGACGTCTATGCGGTCGCACAGAGCCAGACACGACTGAAGCGACTTAGTAGCAGCAGCAGCAGCTCTTAGTTAATCAGTACAGAAAGCTCAGAGCCCTCAACTTGCTTGCCCTCTTCCTAACTTCAGTGTCTAGCAATCACCCTCCTTCTTCATCACTGTACCCCCCTCAAGATCAGGCTTTTACCATTCACAAAATCTATTGCAAACAGCTTTCAGACTGCTCTTCCCATTTCATCTTCCACAATATGCCAGAAAAATCCTCTTAAAACACAGCCACAAGCATGTCTTTCTCCTCATCAAAAGTTGCAATGAAATCCCACTACCCACCACATTAATTGTAAACTCCTTTCCTTGGCATTTAGTCCTCCAACGCATGGTTCCATATCAGCTTTCCATTCCCTTTCACCCTTACAACTGCTCCATAATCAG
>NW_011495023.1:14084007-14087157 GCF_000754665.1 Bison bison bison
CTGGAATCAAGATTGCCGGGAGAAATATCAATAACCTCAGATATGCAGATGACACCACCCTTATGGCAGAAAGTGAAGAGGAACTCAAAAGCCTCTTGATGAAAGTGAAAGTAGAGAGTGAAAAAGTTGGCTTGAAGCTCAACATTCAGAAAACAAAGAGCATGGCATCTAGTCCCACCACTTCATGGGAAATAGATGGGGAAACAGTGTCAGACTTTATTTTTCTGGGCTCCAAAATCACTACAGATGGTGACGGCAGTCATGAAATTAAAAGATGCTTACTCCTTGGAAGGAAGGTTATGACCAACTTAGATAGCATATTCAAAAGCAGAGGCATTACTTTGCCAGCAAAGGTTAGTCTAGTCAAGGCTATGGTTTTTCCTGTGGTCAGGTATGGATGTGAGAGTTGGACTGTGAAGAAGGCTGAATGCCGAAGAATTGATGCTTTTGAAGTGTGGTGTTGGAGAAGACTCTTGAGAGTCCCTTGGACTGCAAGGAGATCCAACCAGTCCATTCTGAAGGAGATCAGCCCTAGGATTTCTTTGGAAGGAGTGATGCTAAAGCTGAAACTCCAGTACTTTGGCCACCTCATGCGAAGAGTTGACTCATTGGAAAAGACTCTGATGCTGGGAGGGATTGGGGGCAGGAGGAGAAGGGGACAACAGAGGATGAGATGGCTGGATGGCATCACTGACTCGATGGACGTGAGTCTCATTGAACTCCGGGAGCTGGTGATGGACAGGGAGGCCTGGCGTGCTTTGATTCATGGGGTCGCAAAGAGTTGGACACGACTGAGCGACTGATCTGATACATATAACTCCTCCCTTTTGAACCTCCCTCCCATCTCCCTCCCCATCCCACCCCTCTAGGGTGATACAGAGTCCCTGTTTGAATTTCTTGAGACATGCAGCAAATTTTTAATATTTATTTATTTATTTATTTTTGGCTATGTTGGGTCTTTGTTGCTGTGGCAGGCTTTCTCCAGCTATGATGAGCAGGGGCTGCTCTTTGTCAAGGTGCATGAGCATCTCGTTGCAGTGGCTTCTCTTGTTTTGTAGCATGGGCTCTAGGATGTGTGGGCTTTAGTAGTTGAGGCCTGTGGGCTCAGTATTTAGGGAACCAGGCTCTAGAGCATAGGCTCAGTAGTTGGCAGTATACAGGTTCAGCTGCTCCATGGCATATGGGATCCTCCCAGAACAGGGATCAAACCTGTGTTTCCTGCATTGGAAAGCAGGTTCTTTACTACTGAGCCACCACAGAAGCCCCCTGATTTTCATATCTAACTCTGACAAATCATACTGATCTTTTTCAACACACACAGAGACCAAAGTTTGATGGGGTATATTTTAAACTCTGAGTTTATCAAACATAGTCAAAGTTAAATATTCAAGATTCTGAAAAAAATCACTTTGCTGGCTAAATGAATGTGACATGGAAGTGCTAAAGCTTCTCCAGATTTTTGGAAAGACTGGTCAATTCATTAGTTTTGAGATAGGTGGGAAGGGTTTCTTTAATCCTTCCCAAATACGCAAAGAGACTACGGCTATAAGATAGTCAGGATCTCTTTCCCAACTTCATAGGTTATCATAAAGGTGAACTCAAAATTATTTTAATTCTTCAATTCTTTCAAAGAGAAGTATGCTATTAAACAAAGTTACTATAATTAGACCCATTACCAAAATATCTTCTGAACAAAGTCTATCCCTTAGGAACTTGATGACCTCCTCCAAATAAGCTGAGTGAATTCCTATGATGCCAAAGCGACTTGGCCGATTTTCTAACACTGGCAGGACTTCCTTCTCTCTGATGAAAAGGAGCAACATCATAGGACACAGGGCAAAACCTGCTTGTTCTCTTAAGGTCTCACTCAGCCCATAACTAAACTCTGATGCTATCATTTAGCTCTCTTTCCAATAAGGTCCGGGTTTTTATACGTGGGCTGCTTCTGTCTCGCTTTTTGGACCCCGTGAACCAACAGCGACAGCCTGGCTTCATGTCTTTGTCCAACATGGGTTTGATTGCTCTGCACTAGGTGTTCTCCTCTACGCGGCAGTCAACACCCTCTGTCCCTCCCACGTCCTCACCACCTTCTCTTTCTTTAGTTAGAGATGGTGCCCTAGGCTTTGAGGACATCAAAATTACATACGTATGTACAAAATATATGTAAACACAAATATGTATAATCTCTTAAAGGTCTAGAGGTAACAGATGAATACATTACAATAGTGTTTCAGAACAATTTTTCATCATTTGTGATATGAGAAAAGCATGTTTAATCTGTACGAAGCTCAAAGTCCATAATATTTTTGTAGTTATATAGTTTTAAGGGAAATGATCATCTGCCTCCCCCCAAAAAAAGTTTCAAAGAAAATTCTAGAAGTTTGTCTTCAAGCTTCTTTTTCTGTGGAACTTTTTTAGAGGCATAAAAGTGATGGACAGGAAGGCATTCCAAGTCTTTGAACTTTTCAAAACTATGTTAGAGGAAACTGAAGAAGCTCCCAATTTTGTACCAACGGGTGGAAAGCAGACCAACACACTCAAATTATATAATGAACAATCTAAGGGAATCAGTACTGATTTATGTGAACAGACTAGAACTATTGTAAGGAGTAAACTGCATGACCCAATTCATATCCCACCTTTTTTTTTTTTTTGGAACTTCAAAAAAAATTTTGGCGACATCCTGCAGCACATGGGATCTCAGTTTCCCCAACAAGGGATTGAATCCACACCCACTACATTAGAAGATGGAGTCTTAATCACTGGGGCACCAGGAAAGTCCCCATACCCTACCTTTTTCATGAGGTTTTGCTCTATGTAGACTACAGAAAGGAAGTACTTCCAGGTAAACGGATCTGAGTGAATTATCGTTCATCTCAGAGTAATTTTCCACCTAAAATATCTTCCATCTATAAAGCATCTATTCTCTTAGTTAATCGGAGAAGGCAATGGCACCCCACTCCAGTACTCTTGCCTGGAAAATCCCATGGACAGAGGAGCCTGGTAGGCTGCAGCCCATGGGGTCGCAAAGAGTCAGACATGACTGAGCAACTTCACTTTCACTTTTCACTTTCTTGCACTGGAGAAGGAAATGGCAACCCACTCCAGTGTTCTTGCCTGGAGAATCCCAGGGACAGGGGAGCCTGGTTG